>NC_135714.1:99384312-99611094 GCF_964656455.1 Halichoerus grypus | reverse complement strand
ATGGCTGGGCAATGCATCTGTGAGTTTTTAAGCCAAGGAAGATATTAAAAAAAAATTGAAAAGAAGAGGAGCTAGAAGTACCAGAAGGTAAAGAAAAGCTGAAATTGAACTTATTTGTCAATGGCAACTCAGAGAAGAGATTCCTGACCTAGGGAAATGGTTAATAAATGTTAGTATTTCCTTCAGGAGACTCAAGCATAATGTCTCCTTGAGAATAACAATTTATTTCTTAAATTTGAGGAAAAGATCCTGGGAACTCTGATAAACTATAAAAGAACTTAATTGCCTAATCTAGAATGACTAAAAGGCAATTAGACATTCTGATATTGGCCTTTACCGTACCTGGGAGTAAGATGTGTGTAGTCATCAGTCAATCTGCACTTAGTGATGTAGTTAAGGTTAAACATCTCCAGAAGTAAAATAAAGGTACTTAGAATGACTCTCTTATTTTATTCCAGAAAGAAAGCGACTCACAGGCTACCAATATCAGAAAATTAATATCATGGATGGTTGGGATTAATTACCATGATAAATTAAGTGGGATATATATATATAATCACTCAATTTTTATTCCACAAAAGCAACATGGAAGAATTTGGTGAATGGAATATATATTAGTACAAGAAGCCACTTTTTTTTCAGAGAGCACTGAACGATGCCTTTTATAT
This sequence comes from Halichoerus grypus, assembly GCF_964656455.1. Classification (NCBI taxonomy): domain Eukaryota; kingdom Metazoa; phylum Chordata; class Mammalia; order Carnivora; family Phocidae; genus Halichoerus; species Halichoerus grypus. Next base: position 99,610,426 of record NC_135714.1, on the reverse strand, counting down.
TTTTCTGTAACTCTTTCTATGCTAGCCGAATGGGCCAGTAATACTCTCAAGATTTATAGCGGATGGTGACTCTATTTTCCAGTTTTGTTTTGTTTTACTTACCCACAACATAATTGGTGCTAAGAAAAAATTGGTTTCCTTATGGTCCTGGGCCTAAATGTCAGTATTAATTTAGTTGGCTTAATCTTTAAAAAATGGTATCATTCCTTTGTCAAATAAAAGAAACAACTAGAAAACCAAACTGTCAAAGGAAAGTTATAATTTCCTAAAATGGAAAAAGAGAAACTGCTTTGTAAGAATGGGAGTTTTTCCAAAATGTAAAAATATAAAACTAGTTGGGAAAGAAAAAACAAAACAACACCGTCTTCAGGATAGTGATCACCTCTGTGGAAGGAGGTTTGAGGGGATTGAGTGGGATTGAGTAAAGGGGGAAAAAAGAAACTCCAAGCACACATATATTAATTTAATTTCTTGAAAGATTTAAAAATGCTAACATTTCACCACGTGCTTCACACTTCTTAAGAAAATGTTAGAGGTGACTTTATTACATAAATATCCACAACATACCCATGCATACACACACACACACAATTTGTATATAGAAACATACAAAACATTGTTAAATGAATAAGTAAACTACAGAAATTCTTATCATTCAGCAATTTTATCGTTTTACCATATGTTTTGTGATTCCTCTGTATTGATGACCTGGTTCACTCCGTCTAGTATTCCATTATATGATAATGCATTTATGTGTGTACACATCTACCTTGATCAAACTTTCTAGAGGCTTGCCTAGTTTATTAGCTTTCAAAGAAATAGATTTTAAAATTCATCTCCATTAATGTTTTTTCCTAGGTTATTAATTGGTGTTTTGCTTTTACCATTCTGTTGCTTCAACTTTCTTACTGTTTTCACTTCTTCATCTAGCTTCTCGGATGAAATGCTAGGTCACTTACATTTAGTAAATATATTTAATAAGATTATTCATAACTTCTAAGTACTGCTTTATCTATATCTCACAAATTTTTCGTATTTTAGTTTGTTGATAAAACCATTACAGTTTATGATTCTCTTCGTGAAGTATTTTTTAACTTATTCATTGTTTAAGCTTTTGTTTTTTTCAGATTTTCTAACCTATAGGATTTTAATTACTAGTGGTAGTAGTTAATTTCTAAATAAATTGCATAGTAATTTGATAATGTGGTTTGAATAACTATGACTTTTTGTGACGGAGAGTATACAGTTAATTTTATACATATCTAATGTGTTGCGTGCATGCTTTAGGAGAATGTGTATCCTCTGTTGTTGTTGTCTTTTGGGTGCAGGCATATGTAAATTCACAATTATGTCCTATGCGTTCCTCAGATTCTCTGTATATTCTCCAAATATGTGGTTTCTGAAAGAGGTGTTAAATTTTGCCATTATGCTTACATGAGCTTTTCAATTTTATTTTGTAATTCTGAATTTTTGTAGTTGTTGGCTTTTGGTGCTTTATAGTTTAACTCTATATTGTTAGGCAAATACAAATTTATAACTTCTATAGCCTTTTCATGAAGTATAGCTTATTTGCTTTATTCACATTAATGTGTTGACTTCATATTCTATTTTGACAGATATTGTTGCACCAGCTCTTTTTTGGTTCATATATGCTTAGTAGATTTCTTTTTTTTCCTTTTTATATTTTCTGTTTTAGAGTGTGTTTGTGTGCATGTGTGTATAGCAGTGTGCCTTATAAGCAGCATATAACTGATTTTTTTTATATCCATGCTGATAATTTCTGATTTTTAATAGGGTGATTTAATCTATTTACATTTATTGTCGTTACAATGTACTTTGAGTTACACTGACCACCTTATTTTGTATTTTTCTTTCATCAGAGATTTCTCCTGGTTTCTTTTTTCTTCCTTTCCTAATTTTTGTTGGATTGATAATTAAAGTTTAGTATTTTCTCTATCAATTTTTATTTATATATATTAAAATTTCTCAGCTATTATATCTTTGACTAATTTGCTGCAATATCCCTCTATTATCTTTTACTAGAATCCACTAAAATTTTAGGAAACAGTGATTCTCAAAGAACACTCCATATAAACAACTCTTTCAATTTTTCTCTTTAGACTGCATCCTGAGTAAAATTCTCAGTTCTTTCTTCCAGTTTATTAATTCTTTAACTTTGGTCATTCTAGAGTTAATTCTTTTAGTTTCATGTCTTTTTTTCACACCTATATGTTTTCTGGGATTACTAATCAGATCTTTTTCCTATTCATATAATTTTATGTTTTTTCAATAAAGATCATTTCAGGGGTGCCTGGGTGGCTCACCGGGCTGAGGATACGATTCTTGATTTTGGCTCAGGTCATGATCTCAGGATCCTGAGATGTATCCCTGACTGAGGCTCCCCGCTCAGCAGGGAGTCTGCTTGAGATTCTCTCTCTCTCCCTCTGCTCCTCCCTGCTCTCTCTCACTCGTGGGCTCTCTCTCTCAAATGAATAAATAAATAATCTTTAAAAAAAAAATAAACATCACTTCATTCATTTTCCTCTCTGATTTTGGTACCAAGAAGTAGGATGCTGCTGTGACAAATACCTAAAAATGTCAAAGCGGCTTTAGAATTGGGGAAGGGGTAGAGGTTGGAGGAGTTTTGAGGGGCATGCTGGGAAAAGTCCACATTGCTGTGAAGGGACTGTTGGTAGAAATAAGAGATGTTGAAGGTGATTCTGGTAAGTGTTCAGAAATAAAAGCGAGAGCTTCAGGGATAGACTCTATCTTCTTAGAGAGTATGTAACTAATCAGAAACAGAATGTTAGAAATATGCACGTTGAACATCTTTCTGGTGAGATCTCAGATGGAAATGAAGAACATGCTGTTGGAAACTGTAAGAAAGGAGATCCTTGTTATAAAATAGCAAAGAACTTGGCTTAACTAGTGTTCTAGTGTTTTCTGGAAGGTCGAACTTGCAAGCTATAAGATCGGGTATTTACCTGAGGAGATTTCTCAGGGAAGTTTTAAAGGAGTTTGTTTCTTCCTGATTGCTCATAGTAAAATGCAAGAAGAGAGAAATGAGTTGAGGAAGGTATTAAGCAAAAGGAAATCAGGACTTGAAGATGTGGAAAATTCTCAAGTTTTCCAAAATCAGTTTGTCATTTCTACTCTAACACATGTGCTCATGCTGTTGCTGCCCCCAGATGGTTCCTCCTGTCCAAATCCAACCTATAGAGTGTCAGCTTCCCAACAAAGTCTGTCTTGATTTGTTCAGTTATGTTGGCATTTTCTCTTGTGAATTTCTATAGCCTTGTAATCATTTTCGTGTAATGTTTGTGACAGGTAGTCTTTAAGGCACATCTTTTTTTTTTTTTTTTTAATTTTACATTTTCTGAAACTGAAGTACCCCCCGTCTGTGTATATATGTTTATTTTTTTTCAGCAATTCTCTGTCCACCCTCAAATGTTTTTAAATGGATAACACATGCATAATCCATGGGTTCTAGAAAATGAGGAAGTAGGAAACTTGACTTCGCAATTGTTCTCAGGTGGTCCTCCATGGCACCTTCCGGAGCCACCAAGAGCAGGGCTAACGCAGTGGGGAAAGTTAAGTAAACCAGTGGAGCCCTGCTCTGGTCACTCTTACAACCTTGAAAAAGCAGCTCACCTCTTTCTTTTTTTTTTTTTTTTTTGTACTTTTTTGCTTTATTATTTTATTTATGGGTCTGAGGCAAAAGGTTTTGTGAACCTGAAAATATTGGTATAAATATGTAGTATGTTTTAGATTTGTCTCTCTCATTAGAACACAGGCTTCTGCACCCAAAGGGACTAGCACAGTTATAGCTAGATAATTGGGTCAGCTTGTTCTTGATTGGTTTGTGTGCAAACATGCAGACTACATCCACAGTGAGCATTCCTCTTAATCTTTTCAAACAATTGTGTGCCAATCTCCTAAATGTTAGTTTCTTTCCGTGTCTTAATTTTCTTAAAAAAGTGGTGTCTTAGGCCTCCCAAAAGGAACATGAATTATTGCTCTAGTATTTCTTTATAGACAGCAAGTTTTAGATTTCTTTCCAAAACACACGCATGGATTTTAAGGAAATCTGTAAATGGCTATAATTTAAGATCAGAAAGTATTATCCTTAAGATAATATTAGAATTTGGAAGGAAAAAAACACAACTTTTATTTACGAACTTGTTATCTCGAACATAGAATTCTGTTCCTGCAGAATTTCAAGTTATATACTCAGTTTGGATGCAAGAAGCAAATGTTGGAAAACTAGAAGTAGGTGAAGTTTGAAAAGACTACACAGGGAATGAATTTACATTATCTACTTTCCCCTTTTATTTGGGGGGGTGAGAGAGAAAACAAGCATACACTTTATTGTAAGAAACTGGCTCACATGGGGTGCCTGGATGGCTCAGTCAGTTAAGCATCCAACTCTTGATTTCGGTGCAGGTCATGAGATTGAGCCCCACATCAGGCTCCATGCTCAGTGTTGAGTCTGCTTGAGATTCTCTCCCTTCCCCCTGCTTGCATGTTCTATAAATAAATAAATAAATAAATAAATAAACAAACAAACAAACAAACAAACAAAATCTTAAAAAAAAAGTAATGGGCTCACACAATTGTGGAGGCTGGCAAGTCTGAAATCTGTAGGGCACGCTGGCAGGCTTGAAATTCAGGTAAGAGTTGATGTTACAATCTTGAGCCCAAATTCCAGGCTGGTCAGATAAATGAGAAATTTAGGCAAGGTTTCTATTTTGCAGTCTTGAGGCTGTATTTCTTCTTCTATGGAAAACTGCTCTTTGCTCTTAAAGCCTTCAACTGATTAGATGGGGCCCACACACTAAGGAATGTAATCTGCTTTACTCAAAGCCTACTAATTTAAATGTTAATCACACCTAAAAAATACATGCACAGCAACATCTAGACTAGTGTTTGACCAAACTATTGGGCACCATAGCATAGCCAAGTTAACATATAAAATTAACCATCACAGTGTCTCATTACCTATTAGGCTCTGTTTTCTCACATCTTTTCTTCACTCAGCTCTACTTAGTTTCACCTTAATCCACCAAATAAAATGCAACATGATTTCAGCCTTGTAAGGGTCTCCAATTTGCTAAAGACCTGAAATCCCCAAACTAATCAAGATTTCAGAGAGCTGTCTAGATGACACAGCCACAAAGACCAAATCTCCAGGGGCTTTGTGTGTCAGAGGTTTTCCTGCATGGTAGGTTTGGTGGAAGAGACAATGAGTGAAAGAAGTGGATTATGTGAGGCAGGTTGAGCTCAAAATGTTAACACAGATTTGTCCCTGAATTGACCTTATGGATGGTGTATCGTTTGTGTCATTATTTCTAGAAGTAAATTTTCGTGAAGTCTTTAAAGGAGCACCTTGACACATATGTCAAGACTGATGAAGTGTGGGTAAGTAAAGGTGGATCTGAACTGCTCTTTCCTGCTACATGTGGAATCTCAGTGGTCATCTCCTGGATTTGTTTAGAGCAGAACTGATACAGCACATTTCAAGCTCTCAAAATGACATTTGAATGCATTCAAATGAATGCAAGTAGCTGTATAAAGTAAGCACTAAAAAATGAGATTAACCACTGCTAGGCTTTATGAGCCCTAGCATGTTTTTCTTCTAGCACCGTGGTAATAATAAAACTTACTTGTAGAGGTCTTGGCAGTTTAAAAGCAGCACATTTGTATTTCCACATTTGATTCTCCTTCCAAATAGCATGATGGTGGGAGGGGGGAACGCCTGGATGGCTCAGTCGTTAAGCATCTGCCTTCGGCTCAGGTCATAATCTCGGGGTCCTGGGATCGAGTCCTGCATTGGGCTCCCTGCTCGGCGGGGAGCCTGCTTCTCCCTCTCCCTCTGCTGCTCCCCCTGCTTGTGCTCTCTCTCTCTCTCTCTCTCTCTCTCTGTCAAATAAATAAATAAAATCTTAAAAAAAAACCAAATAGAATGATGGATAAAATATTGTTCTACAGATATGGAATTTGGGATTCAGAATTCAGATTTCACTTGCTGAAGGACAAATAGTAAATACTGGGGTCAGAAGTAGATAGACCACAGCTTTCTCCGCTACATCATCTAGTCTGTTAAACATTCTTCATTGCTGTCCTGGGAGATAAAAGTCATTATGTTTCTAAAGTAGATTATGAACAGCACTGAACGACTTGTTTTAGTGGTAGGGGTTCTTACACAGGAAAATAAAAAGCAACTACTTGTGGCATTACTGTGAAAGCCCCTTACTATGAATTATCAGAGAGAAAAGTTAAATTTACATGAATTTCATTGATTTAAAATGTAACATAAAAATGCTGGAAGAAGGTGGCGCCTGGGTGGCTCAGTCGTTAAGCGTCTGCCTTCGGCTCAGGTCATGATCCCAGGGTCCTGGGATCGAGCCCCGCATCGGGCTCCCTGCTCAGCGGGAAGCCTGCTTCTCCCTCTCCCACTCCCCTGCTTGTGTTCTCTCTCTCGCTGTGTATCTCGCTCTGTCAAATAAATAAAATCTTTAAAAAAAAAAAAAAATGCTGGAAGAAAAAAGAAATGGTGTTTTTCAGTTATGATAATAAAGTAATTTTCTTTTGTGACTGGTAATTGCATTGGAAAACATTTAAAAAAATAAGTGCAACTCAAATTTAACTAGATCTTTGAAGAAGTGGAGGAAGGAGGAGATTCATTCTGAGGATCAGCTTGATCTTTGCTTCTTTCACAGAGATCAAAAGATTTATTGTTACTTGAGAAGGAAAAGCAGAATTCAATTAGGACTGAAATGAAGGACGCTGGGAACAGAGTAGCTGCCTTCTGTACTTCCTAATTGGGTATCCTGTCTCCAACTAGATACTCTTAACTGATTCTTCAAATTCTTAATTTCAGTAATTAAGTCATTTAGACATCGGAAGGATGTTAACAGAGTCCAGTTAAGAGCAACAGGATTCAAAGTCATTGCAAATGACTAGAGGAGCAAAGAGATGAAGGGATTGGAAAAGAGGAAAACTTTTTTCCTGGCCCTCCAAAGTCAATCTGCAATGCCTCAAATGAGTTCATTTATCATTCACAAGCCAGATAATAGGTCTCAGAAATCTCAGAACGGATTCTCTCCATATAAATCCATCCTTTGTTTTAGGTACAAAACCTAATTATTCCCATTCTGTCATCATCAGCTCGCGGACTTCCGAGCCCTGCCCAAATCAGAATTTGCTGACTGAAAGTATATTTAGGGGCCTGAACTTTGTGGCAGAATGTTCTTAACTTTCCTAAAATCAAGCTCATCACACACAATACATTAAGTTCTGAAGTTGTGTTTTTTTGAAAAGCACAACCATGACAAAAGTAAGTGATAAAGCCCCAACTGCATTTCATTTCCATGACATGAACAATGAAATGTTCTCTGTTTCTAAGAGAGGATCATATGTTCTATAGCACATAATTTAAGAAGGCAAGTTTTAGAGCAGTACAGACATTTAAAATTGGGGCCGTGTATTTAATTATGTTTTAAACTGCAATTGTTATTCATTCTCCGTCTTTTGCCCTTTGCTTATCGCAGTTGACAAGCATATTCTCAATAGCCTTCATCTTTTTCTACATATATGGAATTCCAACCATATAGAGTTGAGAATTAGGAAGGAAATTAGTATTCCCTAAACACCAGTCACCTTCCTTCATAGTGCTTCATTTTATTTACTTCAGAGCTTTTATCAATATTGCCTCGAATGACCTTGCTCTTTTGTTCAGTTGTTCATGGTTAATTTTTCCCTCAACAGAATGTAAGTTCCATGAAAGCAGAGTCCTTCTCTGTCATGTGCTCTTCTAGATCCTGAGCCCCCAGAGGTGTGCTTGGCACACAGTAGGTATTTATGCTTTGGTTTGTTTCTGTTTTTGTTTTTTAGAGAGAGAGAGAAAGCACATGCGCGTGGGGGGAAGGGGCAGAGAGAGGGAGAGAGAAAATCTTAAGTAGGCTCCACGTTCAGCATGGAGCCCGATCCAGGGCTTGATCTCATGACCCTGAGATCATGACCTGAGCCAAAACCAAGAGTTGGACGCTTAACTGATTGAGCCACCCAGGCACCCTAAGGTATTAATGTTTTTTAATAAACTCCAGGCACAGGATTAGACACATTGTGAACATTACCTCATATAATCCTCAAAGTGATCTTGAATATAAATGTATTATCCCTTTTTCACACTGAGGAATCAAGCTGAAAGGAATTAACTAACTTGTCAAAAATCGAACAATTAGGAATTTAGGTCTGATGTGTGTTCTGTTTGGGGTCCATGTTATAAGGAATGTTCCCAAAGTGGTCCATGGCTGTAAGTGAGATGATTATGGGTAGTAAACAAAGTGGCATTCAGTAATGACAGCATTAGACCATAAGAAAATTATTCCCTCTAAAACTTCTTTGTAATTAATTTTATTACATCAAGGATAAAGTCTCAGATTGGTGCCAGTGCCATTAATCTGGTGCTCCGATTAATGCTTCCCCAGTAATTGCTCCTCTCTCCCTCTCTCTCTCCTTATTTCACTTAAGGGCGGCAGGTAAGACTCTAAAGCCAGAGTTTGTTGGCAGTGTATAAATTTTCTACAACTTAAAGCAAGGGGTTCTGGTTTCCCATTTGCAATAGTTACATAGTTCCTTCAGAAATAAAATTTTAGATAAAAGTCCTGAGCTTAGGGGCGCCTGGGTGGCTCAGTCGTTAAGCGTCCACCTTCGGCTCTGGTCATGATCCCGGGGTCCTGGGATCGATCCCCGCATTGGGCTCCCTGCTCCGCGGGAAGTCTGCTTCTCCCTCTCCCACTCCCCCTGCTTGTGTTCCCTCTCTCTGTGTGTCTCTCTCTGTCAAATAAATAAATAAAATATTAAAAAAAATAAAGTCCTGAATTTACTTAAGGAAAATATTAATGAGATAATGGTACAGGTGATATATTCGGCAAAAATTGTGGAGGTGGCACAGTGTCTGGTTTAGAAAACCCTGCTCTAAAGCAAATTTACAAAGCCCTGAAATAGAAACAAGCAACAGAAGGCATTGCTATGATAGGGAAACTCAGACACATAAAATAATTATCTCCAAAATTCTTTAAAAGTGGTGTGCTTGAGGAACAGAAAACTAACTCGACATAACTGGGGAAAATACCACTGAGATACAAATTCTGGATGTACAATGAAGCTATAGTTCCTGACGAATGGTGCCAAAAATACAGTGGGGGACGTATATAAGTGACCAGAATACAAGTAGGGAACTAAAAAATGCCCAAAAGAAGAAAAAAATACATGTGGATGTGAGAAATCACAGTTCTACGGTGTTAGTTACCTTTAATTACCTTCTGTTATCATTAAATTTGTTAATTATAATTAATAATTATTCACATTAATTAGATATTTGTTTAAAGTCATAATATATAAATTATATAAATATTATAAATTAACTTACTTAATTTCAATTAATAATTTTGTCATGCATGCTCAGAATAATGAGAATCCTTGCTAAGTCTATCGTATAAAAGGAGAAATAAGGACAAATAGCTTTAATCTCATTTTAGATGGCATACAAATGCAAAATACTCCCACTTGCAAAAGGGCTGGGCACTCTCTCTTATAACTGCAAGAAAAGCCTCGATGGGTTTGGCAAACATGACCTGCTAAACTGCTAACCATTTAGAAGAAATCGGAATTCATAACCCCGGTAAAGCTGCCACGTCTTTAACACGGTACCAAATCAGGGCTCCACCAAGGTATGGTGCTGCCCGAGAAACTGTCATCACTTAGTACACTTCTGGGTAAACCTCTACCGATGAAGGGACTGGATTTGCTCTTCTAGTCTTTATGCTGACATCTGTTTATAGGGAGTATCGGAGTAAATTCAAATGGTCCAAAAGCTGGGGCTTTCTGTGAGGCCACCTGTCCGTGGCTTGCTCCTTGTTCTGCCATCAGCTTCCAAGGTATCAGCTAATACAGGACATCTGCCACTCTCTAGCTCCGGAGAGGCTATCTGGTGACAGGGCGGGCAGGGACCCGACAGCACAGACTCCACGTTCAAATTCTGATTCTCCCGCTTATTTGAGCAAGTTGCTTAATTTCTCTAGGCCTCAATGTCTTCAACTGCAAATTGAGTGAAAGGATCTTATTAGGAGATTTTGAAAATTAAGTGAAATAAAGCAAGAGGATATTCGGTGAGGCCGGGCACATAATAAGTAAAACGTCAATTATCATTAGCTACTATCAGCCTGTGTTAGAAGTACAGTGTTCTCTCCTCTGGGCATTCCAGAGCCCTTGGGAAACACGAGCCTTTTAATCTTACTCTCTTGTGCCGGTACTTAGGGGAGCGCTTCAGGCCAGCTTCCCACATGCAACTTTTGGCTGTTTCCTCAGCTCCTCCGAGTTCTCTCTCTCTCTCTCCCTGTACCTCCCCGGCCAGAAGAGCGACTCTGGAGGCCCTACCTCCCTCAGTGACTCAAATCCCTCTCCTTCTGCTACACCACCAAAGAGAAAGCCTGCATTAAAATTCAAACAGGGACTTGGATTTCTCCAGAGAGGTGACTTTCACCATAACCTCCACAGAATCTAGTCTGGAGCATTCTTCTCATTTGCCACTCGCTTTAGTTGGCTAAGAGTTAACATTTAATACAATGCTTGTGCTAATCTTTTTATAGCCACTGACGGCAGCTCCCTGGAAACTTCTACATTTTGTTTCTGACAAACAGTATGTCAGACATTTGCCCAAACAAAACATAAAGAAAGTGCCTGAACTCAGCCTGTGCTATTTTTGCATACCTTTCACTTTATAGCCAAGCGCTACGATAAAGACGTTGTGTAGGTTTAGTGAGATAGAGTATGTAAGACCCTTAGACTCATTCGCCTGTGTATGGAACACAATGTTTAATTCTTCAGAATATCTATCTGGAGGAAGAATCATTCCCGAATGGTATATTTCCAGGAGTGTATGCCGAGTGGGCAGTCGGCCCCCGCTGCTGTGTTCTAAAGCCCTGCCAGGCTGGCTTAGCCATTTGGCTTTCTGAGAGCCAACTGGAATGAAGACACCACAGAACTCTTACTCATTCCTTGCTTTTACTCATCCTGAGGCTTGATTGTTCACATCTCCTCGGATTCTCAACGTACCGGAGTACCCTTATTATAAATTACCTCTTTGGGCTTAGGCGAGCACAAGTAGATATCTGCCACGTATAATAAGAATTCAAATTTAAAACTGAAATTTAAAAAAAAAAAATTAAGGATATTAAGCTTATCAGCAATATATTGGGCTTTTATGTATCTTAGTACATCTTTTTTTCACTGTAAAAGCTCATCGACTTGTTTCGACAGCCAACAGGTAGGGTTAACTGCCTCTAAAAATATCAGTAAAGAAAAACACTCTTATTCAGTGAATTTCTCAAAGTAATGAGGAATAGAAAACACACACATACATAGCATTTCAGATTTCATTTTACCCTCACCAAAATTATCTTCTTGTTAAAATGACCTAAATCTTTTGAATGAAAATAATAGGAGTTTCTTATGATACTCAATATTCAATATTCTTGTGATATTAGTAATATGTGCTAACTGTAGAATTTTAAGTAGCGATATGATATACTTTGGCAAATGCGTATCATTTATTGTAGCAACAGATTTTAAGCAATTTGCGGTACTGGGAAGTCACAGTAGCTGCTTTACTTCTTTTTGTAACGTATATGTTAGGAAATTTAGTCCCACCATCCTTCCTCAGGTTCTTCTTTGACTATTTACGCATACCCTTCCAACATACTACGCGCTTTCTTGTCTCTGCATCTCCCCCTTAACTAAGTTTGCAAGGAAAACTTCTAATCATCCTGCAGGGCGTGATTTAAACATCACCGTCTGGGCAAGTATTCTCTGCACTTTCTGTCTATACCTCTCTGAGCAGAAGCAATTTTTTACTTCCCATTTATTTTTCATCATAACACTTTGTAAAAACATCTAGTATTTTTATATCTGCTCTATTAGTAATTTCAGGTCTGTCACCCCAAGTTATCTGTAAATCCCTTTATGGCAAAAACTAGGTCATGTTCATAATTGTGTCTTTCTAGCACATTAGACAATTTCTCATTGATGACTGACATTTAGTACATGTTTGTTGTTGTAAACAAGGAATTTCAGTTCAGAAAAATGTGAGGAAAGTTTCAGGTGGTCCTGGAGTAATGGTTTTGAGAATTATTAAAATGTTATTAAATATAGTACTAGGGCCTTTTCTGGTTTAGACCTATTTTTTCGATTTATGATTTTATTAAAGCTTGCCAAAAGTTGTTCAAAGTAGTTTTATCAATTTCTATTCCAAGCAACAGTGTATGAGACTTCCAGGTGTTCCCTACCTTACCAACACTTAGCATTTTCACATTATATTTATATACTTATATACATACACACATATCACTTGATTTGGTTTGACATCTTATTCAGCATTTTTGTTTCTAATGTTTATAAGTGAAGTTGGACTATATTAACTAAACTTTTCCTAATTTAATCATTTCCTTCATTCCACTTTGGGTACAGGCTTCCTTTTTTCTAGCTTCTTATAGTGAAAACTTAGGTTCACACAGATTCAATAGTCTCTCTGGATTTGTATATGTATGTGTGTATACACATATGCATGTATGTATACATATATTTATATATTAGATATCATGAGATATATATCTTAATATATTAAGAGTATTTATATTATATAATATCAATCTTATGTCTTACATATTCTTATTAATATCTACTTTTTTACTGTATTAATTAATATGTAATATAATTAGTATATTAATATTAGCTATAGTAATATCAGGAAAAATATATCTTAAGGTAGAATTATTTTCTGAAGAAGTTTAAGTTCTAATGATAAATATTTAATATATGCAATATATATGTAATTTATAATACATATGATATATACTCTAATATATAATAAGATATATATTAATGACATAAGTTTATCATATATCTTTATTTATTTATACATAATTAATATGCATATATTAAATATATATTACATATCTTATATTGTATATTTGTATTTGTAGGTATATTGTATATTTATATTGTATTTTAAATGTATATTATATATTTTATATATATTACATATAATATATAAATTATACATTAGATTATATAAGTAAATAATATATAAGAAGTTTAAGATCTAATGATATATATCTAATATATACATAAATATATATTAGATTTATATATATGAAAGACATATTCAATTATATATTAGACCATAATTTTATACTTATATGTAACTTAATGTACAATGTACACATATAATGTGTGATTGATATATATTCTATATTATATAATTTACACCTTTTGTGTAATCTGCCAAGTTAGGTGGGATTCTTTCTCACCAGATTAGCTTTCTGTGCTTATGCTACTGTGTTTTCTCCCAATTACTTAAAACAAATAAAACCCAGAAGTTCCTTACTTCGGAGACAGCTAAGATTGCTTACAGTTACCCTAATTTCTGCTTCTGTTCATTTATAAATCTTGTGCTGTCATTTCAATTGCCAAGAAACCAAGCTACAACCACTCATTGTTCTCAGGTACTTACGCATCCATGTTAAAGATCAAGTGACCAATCTCCTCTGCTAATGCTTTTGACTCTTCTCAAAGCCAGCCACAGAATTCAGGAAAATCAAAGGTAAGTGAATAAGCAAATTCAAGATGTCTTTTTAAACTATTTTGTTTTCTTTTTTTCTTACCCTACAAAGGAAACACTACTAGAAATAATCTTTATTTAATATTCCATCTTGCATAATTAGCTCAATAGTATCATAAAAGCTACAAGGGAAGAATTGTGAAATCAGACAAGTTTCACCCTCATTGGTTGTTACATTCTGGTAAAAATGTTATTAATTTAATGTAGTTCAGAGATTATATACTTTATAGAAAAGCACTCATATATCATACATAATATGTTACTATCCTAAAGGGAAACTGATGTAATCCTTATGTAACATTTGTGTATTCTATCCAAAAAGAGGATTTTACTTTCCTCCATTCTGATGTTGTTGGTTACTGATACAATCAACCACAGTCATTCATCCTTATCCTCCACAGGTAAAAATTTCCTTTCCTGCTTGCCCAAAAACTCTGACATTAGGCAGAGAGGCCAAACACTGTCTTCTATAAGGAAGGATAGTTTCAGAGCCTCATGAAAAGGATCGTGCCAGGAACTCTAATGACGCTTCAAGGAATGGACTCAAAATACAGCACAGAAGCAGCAGTTTGAAAGACACCTGGAAGGAGACTGATTTCCTGATCTTGCAACTTGTGCTGGGGGTATAGGGATCTTTAGGAGATTTCTCCAAGAACAAAAGAGCTGGTGGGTGCAATTTCCCTCCCCCGCCCCCCAGTCTAAATATCTGGACAACTGCAGGATCCAGCATGAATACTCTTCACTTAGCTTGCTAACACTGTATGCCTCACCCCTGCATTCTCCTGCGGACCTGCCCACTTCAACACACCCTCAGCAAGAGTCCACCCAAAGGCGCATCACAAGCCTGGCAGTGTGCAAGCAGCCCTAACAGGGGCCAGCACCACTCCACAGTGACTCCTGCCCCGGGGAGAGGGCAAGAAAACCACATACACCAGTTTGTCTGCAGCCCCAGCAGTGGGCTGGGGGCAGACATATGGTCTGACTGCAGGCCCCACCCCCCAACAAAAGCTCCTCAGGGGACCACACAGGGAAAGTGCCCTGCAGTTCAGTGAGACTGAAGCTCTGGCAAACTGCTGATCTGAGTAAACTCAAGCCCAGGAGGGCCTCAGACTGGCCTATTAACGGCGCAGAGACCAAACCCTGCCCACAACAGACAAAGAGAGCCATTGCAGATGACTGGACTAAAGACAAACACAGGTCAGCCACAACAGTAGGGCACATACAACACACATAGGAGACGCCTCTGAAGCATCAGGTTCTGGGCAACAGGGGACATTGCACTGCAGGGCACAGCAGGAGCTCTTCTTCATAAGGCCACTACCTTCACGAGCAGGATAGGTAGCTGACTTTCCTAACTCAAAGAAACAGAGAATTAGGGCGCCTGGGTGGCTCAGTCGTTAAGCGTCTGCCTTCGGCTCAGGTCATGATCCCAGGGTCCTGGGATCGAGTCCCACATCGGGCTCCCTGCTCTGCGGGAAGCCTGCTTCTCCCTCTCCCACTCCCCCTGCTTGCGTTCCTGCTCTCGCTATCTCTCTCTCTGTCAAATAAATAAATAAAAAATCTTAAAAAAAAAAAAAAAAAAAAAAAAAAGAAACAGAGAATTAGACAAAATAAAGAGATAGAGGAATATGTCCCAAATAAAAGAACAGCACAAAATCACAGCAAGAGAGCTACATGAGATGGAGATAAGTAAAATGCCTGATAGAGAATTTAAAGTAATAGTCATAGAGATACTCACTAAATGTGAGAAAAGAGTGGAGAACCTCCATGAGACTCTCAACAAAGAGATAGAGAACATAAAAAAGAACCGATCAGAGATGAAAAACTCAATAACTGAAATTAAAAGTACACTGGATGGAAAAGAGGAAGCACACTAGAGGAAGCAGAAGAATGAGTCAGGGACCTGGAGGGGAGAGTAACAGAAAGCAATCAAGCTGAACAAAGAGGGAGAAAGAATAATAATAAAAAATGAAACTAGACTTAGGGAACTCAACAACACCATCAAGCATAATAACATTGCATAATAAGGATCCCAGAAGAAAGAGAAGAGGGGGCAGAAAATGTATTTAAAGATATAACAGCTGAAAACTTCCCAAATCTGGGGAAGGAAACAGAAATCCAGATTTAAGAGGAACAGAGGGCCCCCAACAAAATCAACCCAAGGAGGTCCACCCCAAGACACACAGCAATTTAAATGGCAAAAAGGAGTGGGAAAGAGAATTTTGGAAGCAGCAAGAGAAAAGAAAATAGTTGCGTACAAGGGAAACCCCATAAGGCCATCCGCTGATTTTCAGCAAAAACTTTGCAGGCCGGAAGGGAGTGACATGATATATTCAAAGTGCTGAAAGAAAAGAACCTGCAACTAAATATTCTATTCAGCAAGGCTATCATTCAGAATAAATGGAGAGATAAATAGTTTCCCAGACAAAAAAAGTTAAAGAACTTCAGCACAGCTAAACCAGCCTTACAAGGAACGTTAAAGGAGATTCTTTGAGTGAAAAGAAAAGACCATAAGCAGGAATAAGAAGCACAAAAGCAGTACAATCAAGTATATCTACAAAAACTAGTCAAAGGAGTCACAAAATACAAGGATGTAAAGTACGTCACCATACACCTAAAATGTGGGGAGAGAGGAGTAAAAATTTAGTGCTTTGAGAATGAGTTCAAACTTAAGGGGAACCATCAACTTAATAAAGACTGCATTATGTGTATAGATGTTACGTGTAAACCTAATGGTAACCGCAAATCAAAATCTGGTAATATATATGCAAAAAATAAAGAGAAAGAAATCCAAGTAATCCACTAAAGAAATCCTCAAACTGTGAGAGAAGAGGGGTATGTGCCCTCTAGACCTACTTGTTGAGGGTTTTTATCCTGAACGGCTGTTGTACTTTGTCCCACACTTTGTCTGCATCAGTTGAAATTATTGCATGGGATTTATCCTTCCTTTGTTGATGTGATGTATGATGTTGACTGATTTGTGAATATTAAACCACCCTTGCATCCCAGGAATAAAGCCTATTTGATCGTGGTGAATGATTTGTTTAATGCATTGTTAGATTCTGTTTGCTAATATTTTGTTGAGGATCTTTGCATCTATGTTCATCAGAGATACTGGCTTGTAGCTCTCTTTGTATTTTTGGTAGTGTCTTTATCTGGTTTTGGTATCAGGGTAATACTGGCTTCATCGAGTGAATTTGGAAGCTTTTCTTCCTCTATTTTTTGGAACAGTTTGAGAAGCATAGGTATTAACTCTTTAAATGTTTGTTAGGATTTGCCTGTGAAGCCATCTGGCCCTGAACGTTCGTTTGTTGGGAGTTTTTTGGTTACTGATTCAATTTCATTGCTGGTAATCAGTCTATTCAAATTTTCCATTTCTTCCTGATTCAGTTTGGGAGGTTATATGTTTCTAGAAATTTATCCATTTCTTCTAGGTTGTCTAATATATTGGTATGTCATTTCTCATAATATTCTTATAATCCTTTGTATTTCTGTGGTGTTGGTTGTTATTTCTCCACTTTCATTCTGATCTTGTTTATTTGAGTCCTCTCTCTCTTTTGATGAATTTGGTTAAAAGTCTATCAACAAAATTGATAATTTTGTTGATCTTTAAAAAAAAACAAAAACAGCTTCTGGTTTCATTAAGAAAGACTTTTTGGGGTGGCAACCTTTGAATACAGACTTAAAGAATGAGAGATGACAATCTATGTGAAGACCTGGGCAAAGTATATTCCAAGCAGAAGGAATAGCAAATCTGAATCTCTGAAGCAGCAACAAGTTAAAGGAAGAGCAAGAAATCTGGTATGGCTGAAGCAGTAGTACTAAGCTAGTAAGTAAGCTAGTAGTAAGCTAGTAGTACTATTTTAGGGCACATTTAGGTATTTTGTTCACCATGTATTTTTTGAAAATTGACTTTTTAAAATATTACATTAAAATTAAAATATCATATCTTATTTACTTAGTTTTTTGGTGCACCTCAAATTTTGTGTGCCTGGTTTCACCCACTGTAGTATCTATTTGGGCCAAGGGCCTGAAAGGTTAAATGTAATTTCCAGGTATGGTCAGTAGAGGGCAGCAAAGGGTAGTGGAGTGAGCACTCACAGCCAAGGCCTGGGCATCCCTTTTTTCCCTCTATAGAGATAAAAATCCGTCAGTGGTAGTAGAAAGTCCAGAGTGCCAGAATCAGGAGAGAAATTACTCATAGGGATACTGATCCAGAATGGGGATCAGCTGAGGAGGCACAATTCACAGCCTGGTATCTATCTTAGAGATGTGAACCACTAGACATCAGGAGGGGAATCATTAGACTTTCCCAGTCCCGACTCCTCCTCCTCCCCGCCTGTCTAAAACCTCAGATCTGGCTCCGTAAAGTAACAGGAGTCTCCTGTCCATCTTGGGAGCTGATGCAAACTTCCTGACTGACAGTTAGGACATGGTACCAGCAGTGGCTAAGTGTTCCTCAACCAGCCATTTCAGGGAGGAGAGACTGAGTGGCATAGGGGCACCATAGGCAAACACTGACAGCTGATGAAAACACTCACATGTGTGTCAGTTAAATAATTTGGGAGCCAACCTAAATGGGATGCGGCTTAAAATATATTTTCTTTCCTCCTCCAGAAGGAAAACATTGTTTAGGTGAGGAAAAACTATATGACTTTGAAATTAGACAAACTTGACTCTGCAGATTATTTGGTATCTCAGTTACTTAACTTTATTGAGCTTCAGTTTCTCCATCTATAAAATGGAAATAATGATTCTTACCTCACAAATCTGCTGCAAGGAAATGAGATGATGTCCATAAACTGCCTGGCAAAGAACTTGGCAATTTGTAGTTACTCAGTTGGCATTACTACCTGTTCTCTGTCCCTGTCTTTGGTCATGGGAGAATACCCATTATATTGTTGCTATTTTGAATAAAAAGCCTCATTGTCTCCTATAAGCATAACTAAATTATTTGAAGGATTAATCTGTTAGGTACCATACTAACATTTCTGCAGTATGATCTCATTTAATTCTCACAACAACCCTATGAAGCAGATGCTTTCATCATCATTTTGATTTTACAGATAAGGACATTGAGGCTTTAGAAGTATAACAGGTTTACCCAGTGTCATGTAGGTAGTAAATCATAAGGAAGGATTAAAACTAGGTAATTGGATTCCAGAGCTCATGCTCTTGACACTGCATAATGTTTTCCAATATACACATTTAATCAAAGATTTAAAATTTTAAGGGAATAAATCAGAGAAGAAATTAAAAAATACATGGAGACAAATGAAAATGAAAACACAATGGTCCAAAAACTTTGGAATCCAGCAAAAGCTGTTCTATGAGGGAAGTTTATAGCAATCAAGGCCTACCTCAAGAAGTAAGAAAAATATTGAAGAAACAACCTAAACTTACACCTACAGAAGCTAGAAAAAGAACAAACAAAACCCAAAACCTAAATAGGAAGGAAGAAAATAATAAAGATTAGAGCAGAAATAAATGAAATAGAACCTAAAAAAAAACCCAATAGAGCAGATCAATGAAACCAGGAGCTGGTTCTTTGAAAAGATCAACCAAATAGATAAACCTTTAGCCAGACTCATAAAAGAGAGAGAGAGAGAGAGAGAGGACTCAAATAAACAAAATCAGAAGGGAAAGAGGAGAAAGGACAACCAACGCCACAGAAATATGAAGGATTATAAGAGAATATTATGAAAAATTGTATGCAAACAAATTGAACAACCTAGAAGAAATGATAAATCCCTGGAAACATATAACCTCCCAAAACTGAATCGGGACGAAATAGAAAACTTGAACAGACTGATTACCAGGAATGAAATTGAATCAGCATTCAGAAAACTCCCAACAAACAAAAGTCCAGGAGCAGATGGCTTCACAGGTGAATTTTACCGAACATTTAAAGAAGAGTTAGAAGGAAAGCTTCCAAATTCACAAATTCATTCTGTGAGGCCAGCATTACCCTGATACCAAAACCAGGTAAAGACATTTAAAAAAAAAAAAAAAAAAAAAGAGGACGCCTGGGTGGCTCAGTCAGTTAAGCGTCTGCCTTCAGCTCTGGTCATGATCCCAGAGTCCTGGGATCGAGTCCCCCATCGGGCTCCTGGCTCGGCGGGGAGCCTGCTTCTCCCTCTCCCACTCCCCCTGCTTGTGCTCTCTCTCTCTCTCTCACTCTTGCTCTATCGCAAATAAATAAAATCTTTTTAAAAAAAGAGAGAACTACAGGCCAATATCTCTGATGAACACAGATGCAAAAATCCTCAACAAAATAATAGCCAACCAAATCCAACAATACATTAAAAAATCATTCACGGTGATCAAGTGGGATTTATTCCTAGGATGCAAACGTGATTCAATATTCACAAATCAATTAACATCATACATCACATCAACAAGAGAAAGGATAAAAAGCACATGATTATTTTAATAGATGCAGAAAAGCATTTGACAAAGTACAATATCCATTCATGATAAAAACTCTCAACGAAGTAGGTTTAGAGGGAACATATTTCAATGTAATAAAGACCATATAAAAACCTACAGCTAAAATCATACTCAATGGTGAAAAACTAAAAGCTTTTCCCCAAGATCAAGAGCAAGACAGGGATGTCCATTCTCACTACTTGTATTCAACATAGCACTGGAAGTCCTAGCCCCAGGAATAAGACAAGACAAAGAAATAAATGGCATCCAAATGGGTAAGGAAGAAGTAAGACTTTCACTATTTGCAGGTGACATGATACTATATATACAGAAAACCCTCAAGTCTCCACCAAAAATAGACTAGAACTGATAAATGAGTTCAGGAAAATCACAGGATACAAAATCAATATACAGAAATCTGCATTTTTATACACTAATAATGAAGAAGCAGAAAAAGAAATTAAGAAACAGTCCCATTCACAATTATACCAAAAATAACAAACTACTTAGGAATAAACTTAAACAAGGAAGTGAAAGACCTATATTCTGAAAACTATAAAACACTGATGAAAAAAAATTGAAGACAACATGAATGGAAAAATATTCTATGCTTATTGATGGAAGAACAAATATTTTAAAATGCCCCATACCCAAAATGATCTACAGATTTAATGCAATCCCTATCAAAACACCAATAGCATTTTTCACAGAACTAGAACAAATAATTCTAAAATATGTATGGTACCACAAAAGGCCCCAAATAGCCAAAGCAATCTTGAGAAAGAACAAAATTGGAGGTATCACAATCCCAGATTTCAAGATATATCACAAAGCTGTAATAATCAAAACAGTATGGTACTGACGGAAAAGTAGACAATAGATCAACGGAACAGAAGAGAGAATCCAGAAATAAACCCATGATTTTATGTACAAGCAGGGAGGCAAGAATATACAATGGGAAAAAGATAGTCTCTTCAAAAACTGGTGTTGGGAAAACTGGACAGGTACATCCAAAAGAATGAAACTGGACCACTCTCTTACACTACACACAAAAATAAAATTCAAAATGGATTAAAGACCTAAATGTGAGACTTGAAACCAAAAAAGTCCTCGAAGAGAGCACAGACAGTACTTTCTCAGACACTGGTTGCAACAACATCTTTCTAGATATGTCCCCTGAGGCAAGGGAGACAACAGCAAAAATAAATTATTGGGACTACATCAAAATGAAAGGCTTCTGCACAGCAAAGAAAACCACCGATAAAACTAGAGGACAAGTTACTGAATGGGAGAAGATATTTGCAAATGATAGAAAAGGTTAGTATCCAAAATATATAAAGAACTTATACAACTCAACACCAAAAAACCAAATGATCCAATTTAAAAATAGGCGGAAGACATCAACAGACATTTCTCCAAAGAAGACACAGATGGCCAACA
Source organism: Halichoerus grypus (assembly GCF_964656455.1). Taxonomy (NCBI): domain Eukaryota; kingdom Metazoa; phylum Chordata; class Mammalia; order Carnivora; family Phocidae; genus Halichoerus; species Halichoerus grypus. The sequence continues at coordinate 99,588,876 of NC_135714.1, read as the reverse complement.
GACACACGAAAAGACGCTCAAATCACTCATCATCAGGGAAATGCAAACGAAAACCACAGTGAGCTATCACCTCATACCTGTCCAAATGGCTAAAATCAACAACACAAGAAACAACAGGTTTTGGCAAGATTGTGGAGAAAAAGGGACTCTTGTGCACTGTTGGTGGGAATGCAAACTGGTGCAGCCCCTGTGGAAAACAATATGGAGGTTCCTCAAAAAATGAAAACTAGAATTGCTATATGATCCACAACTGAGTATTTACCCCCAAAATAGAAAAGCACTAATTTGTGGGGTGTCTGGGTGGCTCAGTCGGTTAAGCATCTAGCTCATGGTTTCAGCTCAGGTCATAATCTCGGGATCGTGGGATCGACCCTCACATTGGGTTCTGCGCTCAGCACAGAGTCTGCTTGAGATTCCCTCTCCCTCTTCCTCTGCCCCTGCCCCCACCTGTCTGCTCACCCTCTCTCTTTCTCAAATAAATAAATAAATAAATAAATAAATAAATAAATAAATAAAATCTTTAAAAAAAGAAAAACACTAATTTAAAAAGATATATGCACCCCTATGTTTGTTGCAACATTATTTACAGTAGCCAAATTATGGAGCAAGCCCAAGTGTGTCCACTGATAGATGAATGGATGAAGAAGATGTGGTATATATATATATATATATATATATATATATATATATATACACACACACACACACACACACACAGACACACACACAATGGAATATTATTCAGCAATAAAAAAGAATGAAATCTTGCCATTTGCAACAACATGGATGGATTTAGAGGGTATAATGCTAAGTGAAATAAGTCAGAGAAAGACAAATACCATATGATTTCACTTATATGTGGAATTTAAGAAACAAAACAAATAAAAAAGAGATAAACCAAAAGACAGACTCTTAGCTATAGAAAACAAACTGATGGTTATCAGAAGGAAGGTGGGTGGGGGGCTGGATGGTAGGTGATGGGGATTAAGAGTACACTTATCATGATGAGCACTGAGTAATGTATAGAATTATCGAATCACTATATCGTACACCTGAAACTAATATAACACTGTTAATTATACTGGAATTGAAATAAAATAAATATTAAAAAAATTCAAAGAAAGAAATTGAATTAAGAAAATAGTCTAGGGGCACCTGCATGGCCCATTCAGTTAAGCATCTGCCTTCGGCTCAGGTCGTGATCTCAGGGTCCTGGGATCGAGCCCCACATCGGGCTCCCTGCTCCTAGGGGAGTCTGCTTCTCCCCCTCCCCCCCAACCCCCTCCCCGCTCATGCTCTCTCTCTCTCTCTCACTTCTCTCTCAAATAAATAAAATCTTCAAAAAACCTTTTTTTAAAAAATAGTCTTGTCTTTGCAACATGCTTAAAAACATTGGTATTATGGGCATAGGATCACCTTATACTGTCTCTTCTATTTGATATTTAGGGTGAAAAGTTAAGTGTTCAATGAAATAGATGAAAACAAACCCTATCACTGTTATTCTATTTAGAGCTCATTCACCAAATTAAAATAAATAGCAATGGTATTTTAGAAGAAATTAAGCTTTAGCTATTACTGTAAATGTAACTATTACATGACTAAGGAAAGCTCCCTTTATCTTTCTGAGAAAACTTTTCTCTCCTTGGCTTTACTACAAGGGGAAGATAGAATCAGAACACTACATCTTTCTCAATTAATTCCTGAAGACTAGTAACTCACAATCCTGGTTACATACAAGAATCACTCAAAAATTTTTTTAAAATACAGGTTTTCTGGATCTGATGAATCAGAACCTCTGGGGGTTACAGAGGGAGTGCCTGAAAACTCCCCCAAGTGAGACTGATGCATATCAGTATTGATAAGCAGATACTAGATTCTAGAAGGAGAGTTTTCCTGGTCTCTAAATCTCGAACTTCTCTGAAGGGAGAGGCAGAGAAATGGGACATAATCCGGGAATTGGGGAAGGTGCAGAGATAAGTTTGCCTACATTTTTACCTTAAATAAATTTTGACAGATGCTTGATGGGAGGCCAGAAAGTGTTGCCCAATGAGCCTCCATGGTTCTAATACAATCAAACGTGTCCAGACTAGCACTTGTCCCTTTAAAAGTGGTGAGAAGGGGCATCTGGGTGGCTCAGTCGGTTAAGCTTCTGACTCTTGATCTCGGCTCAGGTCATGATCTTGGTTCAGGTCATGATCTCAGGGCTGTGAGATCGAGCCCCAGGTCAGGCTCCACTCTCAGCACTGTTTGTGCTTGTCCCTCTCCCTCTGCTACCCGCCCCCCCCCAAATAAATAAATAAAATCTTAAAAAAAATAAAAGTGGTGAAAAGTCTGAAGGCCACTATCTACATGTCACTTCTGTGCTAGTTTGGTTTTCAGATGAGAGGCCTCAGTAAAGTCTAAGAGGTCTACCAGGACTTGTGCTCTTGCCTCTACTTACTTTTTCAGGCATATTTCATGCTCCTGTACCTTCTGCCTGTGTCTGCAATCTAGCAAACTCTTCCATGTCTCTGAAACGTCACATATTCGCATTCTGTCCCTTCAGCTGAAAAATGTATCTTCCCTTCCAATACACTTCTCTTCTTGTCCCTTCCCTCTGCCTTCCTCTTTTCTCTCCTCTCTCTAATCAATCCCTAATTATTCTTTAAAGCTCATTTTAAAGGAGCTCTTCAAAGGAGACTTCTTCACAACTGAAATCAGGTGTCAGGTCCCTCTTTTAATTTCTCATCTCACTCTTTAATTTTTCTCTGCAGTACTTTCCAGAGTCTGGTGTTACACAGTTATTGATGACGCTCTTTGTTTAATTTCTGCCCCCGCACCCCCCCATTTAAATCCTGGTTTTGTGAGAGTGGGGCCTGGCTCTCTGTTGCCCAGACCTAGCAAGTGTCTTTCTCCTAGTACAGGTTCAAACACTATCTGTTGAATGAATGAAGTAAATGAGAGAGAGACTAGTTTAGGTCATGCCTTTTCCCCATCCATCCATGCCAGAAAACTATTTCATTCACCCATTCAAGAGAATTTTTGAATTCCTCCAATGTGCCAATGTTTGTGAGAATTAAAATGATAAATCAGACATAGACTCTTTCCTTGAGGTCCATAGAGTCGAGTGGGGAATAAAAGAGAGGGATTCACATACCTGTTAGAGGTGCCTATAAGGGAAACCACGAACTTTGTTAGTAGGATCAAATTTCAGTCCTCCACTGTTGTCAAAGGAAAGACACTGTCCGTGTGAGAAGAGTGGGGGGCCCTCACAGGAAGTTGAGTGACCTCCTGAGTCAGCTGGATTTGAATCCTTCACGTTACGTCGCAGCCGCTTGGGTTGAAAGCGTCTAACCTGTCCGTGAAGCACCTCCTCATCTGTAAAACGGTCAGTTTTCCAGTGGACAGGGAACACCGTCTCCACGGAAAATGTTTTTAACAGACTACTGTAGGTTCCGTCACACTGAAGAAGATGTCCACATGGCAAATAGATGTTTAGCATCACTAACCATTGGGGAAATGCACGTTAAATCCACAGTGAGATATCACGACACAGCTATCAGAACAGCTAAAATAAAAAATGACAACACCCAATGCTAGTGTGGCTGTGGGGAAACTGAATCACTCCCGCAGTACTGGTGAGAATGTGAAATGGCAGAGCCATTCTGGAAAACAGTTAGACAGTTTCTTAAAAAACAAAACAGAGCAGCTACCCTAGGACCTGGCAATTGGACTCCTGGGCATTTAGCCCAGAGAAGAGAAGACCGACGCTGACACAAAAACCTGTACACAGATGTTTACAGCAGCTTTATTAGTGGAAGCCCAAGCCTGCAGACAATCCAGAATTCCTTCAGCAGGTGGTGAAGCAAACTGTGATACAGCCGTATCCTGGCATACTACTAAGAGACACAGAGAAATGGACTGTGAGCACCTGTGGCAATCCGGATGACTCTCCCGTTATGTTGAGTGGAAAAAAGCAAATCACAAAAATGTTACATACTATATGATCCCCTCTGTATACCGTTCTTGAAATGTCAAAATTATACACATGGAGAACAGATTCGTGATTGCCAGGGATTAAAGAGGTGGGGGAGGTGGAAGGAAGTGTGTGTGGTTGTAAAAGGGTAATAGGAAGGATCCTTGTGGTGATGGAAGTGTCTGGAAGTCTCTATCTGTAGAAAATTGATGTAATCTCTCTGTATTATTTCTTACAGATACATATGAATCTATAGTTATCTCAAAATAAAAAAAAAAGATTACTTTTAAAAAATCAAAACGTGCAGGCCAAATCAGGGAAACAAGTATGTCAGTTTGGCAGTTATGGCATGAGCCTTAGATCCGTGACATCATAATGGTAGTGATCCCAGGTTACTGTGGAATCCTCAGGCTTCAAGCATTTTACAGTACTCTGCCTAGTGCTGTAGACTCACTTGATTTTCAGTCCTGAGAACTGAAGACAAAAGGATGTTCACGTCATTCAGAAAACATGCTGAACTTATAGGTGCTCGTTCAAGGCTTCACCGCGGAAGGTAGTCTTTTGATATACTCTTTTTGAGCCTCAAAACAGACTGACAGTAACAGGGAGTGTTGTTCTCTTTTGTTTCTTCTAATACATGTAAACTAATGAGTAACTTCAGCACCAGCTTCATGAAAAGCTACTCAGGTTCGTAAGATTCAGTGCCGCTGAGCTGAAGAGAGCAGGGCTTACTTTCTCGGAGGAGACACTTTCTTGGCTCCACGAGAGAGAATTTTCCCAGGTCTATGAAAATATCTGTCCTATTTATGAAAGAACTTTTGCATTCTGTTCAATTTAGTTGTTTTACCTATGACGACCAGAAAGTCCTATCAGAGCTCAGTCAGAGCTCAGCCAAGTAACAGCTAAACTCTTGTGTTTAGAAACTTTTTGATGTTTCCAGTATTTTCGCCGATCTTTGAGAATTTTTCCCCCAAGTTTGAATATTGATTTAGATAAGATTTAGATAGATTTAGATAAGTAAATTTCCAGAATCTTCAGTTGTCTTCATTTTTATCTTAACATGAAAGCAAATTGTAATTAATTCTTCACACACACACCATATCATTTTGTTTTATATTAGGCCACAAATTGTCCTGTTTGTTGTTGTTTGCCTTCTTGTAATACACTCTACCTCTTGATTCTCCCCTTCCTAACAGCTCATGATTAGCTTTGCTGCTTTCTCCACCCCACGTCTGAGTGTTGGCATGCCCAAGGGCTTTGTCCTTGAAACTGTTCTCCATCGGTATCAGTTCACCAAGTGACCTCATCTCTCTCTCTTTTTTCAAAATATTGTGTTTATTTATTTGAGAAAGAGAGCATGTGAGAGAGAGAGAGAGAGAGCACAAACAGGGTGGAGGGGTAGAGGCAGAGGGAGAAGCAGGCTCCCCGCTGAGCAGGGAGCCCGACGTGGGGCTCGATCCCAGGACCCTGGGATCATGACCTGAGCTGAAGGCAGACGCTTAACCGACTGAGCCACCCAGACGTCCGACCTCATCTCTTTCAATAGCTTTCTATAACTCAGCGATCCCTGAATGTGAGCTCTGGAGCTCTGCTTTCGGGGTTGAGACTGAATTTTAGTGTTGTGCGAACCTTGACATTTAGCATACAACTCTATTGTATATTTGACTAGTAACTAGCTGCTCCGTGGTGTTTGGTGGGTTGCAGGAAGAGCTCTTCTGTTGAGGTGGACGCCCGCAGCAAAAGCACTACATCATCTGAGGGTGCCGCCCCTACCCTGCTTATCCACGGCCCCGTCGAGCTCAAGAGAGGCTGGAGGAGGCAGAAGCGGCACCTCTTCTTGTTCAGCGATTTCTTGCTGGTGTCCGATACCAAGTATGTATACTAAGCAACGTGCCCTCGTGATGATCACGAAGTTACATTTCCATTAACCCTTACCATAAGAAGACATGACATTTTTTTTCTTTTGTTTTTGCCCATGTTTTGATCCTTCATTCATTCAACAAGTACTTATGGAGGTCTTGTTTCGTGCCATACCCCCCCCTCCCCTGCCTGCAGAGAATACAATAGAGAATGTGACAAGCAGTGTCTCTCTTGCCTGGAACTTACAGACAAATGATAAAAATAAGAGGGGTAATTATAGATTGTGATTAGTGCTTCTGATAGAAGGTAGACAGGGGGCTGTGTGGAGATGATGGGAACGTTTGAGAGAGGGGTAGTCCAGGAGGGCCTCTCTGAGGTGGCAGCACTGAAACTAGATCTATGGGATGAGAAGCAGCCACGTTCCTAGACGAGGTGCCTGAACCTTCTAGGCTGAGGGACCGGCAGGCTACGTGGGTGCAACCTGACCCCTGGGGGGAGGGGCTCAGGAAGGCTGGTTTGATGGGAGCCGAAGCATGGGGCATGCGATCAGATGTGATACTGCGCTCAGGGTCCAGTCACACACGGTCTGCACAGGCCATGGTGAAAGTGGACACATTTTGCCATGGCATTTTTAACTAGGACTGACCGAATCTGATTTATAGCTCTAGCAAATTTTTCTGACTGTTGCTAGGTAATGGATGGATGCTTAAGCAAGAGTGGGAGCAGGGAGACTGGTTAGGGGAGGCAGTAGTCCTGATGGCTGCTCTCAAGGGCTCCAGGATAGGAGTGCAGTAAAAAGGAAGGAGGCAGCAGACAGATTTGGAATATATGCTGGAGACAGAACTAACTGCGTGTACTTTCCTCTCAACCCTGAACACAAATGCAGCTGATATCCAGCCTGGAACCTGATGATTGCTCAATAAGTGTCCAAAAGCAGGTGGGTGGGAGGTCAGCTGTTTACTTGCTCTGTCTCTGTTTTCATTATTCACAAAACATCATGAAAGACAAAGACTATTCCAACAAACCAAATACCAAGAAGCTTTTTAGTCACCAGAAAAAAAACTACCCCCCTTTATTTTGCTGCCCTCACCAGCTCCCAGTTATGCCATGCCATTAGTAAGACATGCAAGTACTAATGTGGCAAAATGCTATACTCAATCTGAGTGACATTAATGATAATTTATCAGGGGCTTACTACATGACAGATGTTATGCTAAGAACTTCATGTATGTAATCTTCTCCAACCTTACAACTACGCTGTGAGATGGGATTATTTTTATTTTAGAGGAGAACTCTGAAAATCAGAGGTCTGAAGGTTTTGCCCAGGTCACCATATTAGTGATGAGTAGAGTCTACATTTGAAATTAGGTCCGTTTCTTTCAAAGTACAGGCTTTTATTCTACGTGTGGTGCTGCTGTTTCTATTCTTTCTATTTTTCTGAATTTCATACAACATTCCATGAACACCTAGATTCTCTTTCATTATTGAAATCAACCTTTCCTTTACGGTGAGTAAACAACTCCAATCTGCTTGGTATCTGGTAAGAAATAGGTCAGAATGCTTAGTGAACTGAGAAATGACGGTAGTGTAGCTGTCCAAAAAAAAAGAAAAAAAAAAAAAACCAGAGGCAAAGACAGAAATAGTAAAATATATTTGAGATGAGTGATATTGCCTACAGATGTAGCCTTGGAGGTGGTGATGTCATGAGGAGGACAGAGAGAAAAAGACTGTCCAGGTCCTGACATGAGGTCCATGTGACGCACTCTGCTCCTCCCGATAGAGGGCCACATCATTATTTTTAAAAAAGCAGAGTAGTTACCATTCTCTTTATTTAACCAAGGTGAGTACAGGAGACTAAAATGTGTGGGACGCATGCTGGGGACCACACGAGGAGCATTACAGATTCCTCGTGTGATTTCCCCACAGCCCTCCAAGGCCAGTATTGTTATCATCCACCGGCTGCAGAAATGAAAATGGGGATGGAGGAAGTCTCAGGAATGGACCTGTCATCCACAGGGAAATGGTGGGAGAGACTCCAAGCCAGGCCTGCCTTCATCCCAAGGCCACACTCTTCCTGCCACACCATGCCACACCTACTCTTCCATGCTCAGCCCGAGACACGCTAACAAACAGCAAACTCCTTTCCTGCTCCTTGGGACCTTGCAGACCACTCACATTCGATTTATAAGGGGAACAGGTTGTCCTTCACTTTGTTTTCATCTTTGTAATTATTATCGCACTTAGGGAGAGGAGAAGACCTTTCTTTTCCTACTAGAGCCGTTTATTGTCCTGGATACTGCTTACCTCGCAGCGGGTTTTACGGAACCTACGGTGTTCTGCTGAAAAGATTTTATATAAAGGCAGTGTTCTTTCTCCATGAGAGAACTGCATCCTTTTAAGAGCTGAATTTTTTATTTTGATTGGTTCACTATTACAAAAGAAGTGCAACATTTTTCCTCTTCACATATTGCTTCTGAGATAGGTCTTTGTGTCTACGCAAGGGTTTTTATGATGTGACAAAATCTACATCAATGTATTTAATAATGTTCTCTTTAAGAGACTCAGCTCCTGAAAGATTATCTTATATACTTTTTACATCCATTAGGAATATTAGAAAATGTAAGTGATCTCAGGCACTTGAATTTGGTTTCTAAAACCAAGGCCCTTGACAGAGAGAGAACACAGATTTTTGGAAGTCCAAGTTCGGGACACCATCAGGGTCAGGTTCCCACGAGAGCTGTCTTTCTGCTTGCAGATGGCTGCCCTCTGGCCTATGCCCTGTGGGGTTTCCTCAGCGCCTGCATGTACACACACACACACAGAGCTCTCTCTCCCTCTTCTTACAAGGGCACCGATCCTACTGGACTAAGCCCTTACCCTGATGGCCCCATTTACACTTAGTTACCGCTTAAAAGCTCTCTCTCCAAACATGGTCATATTGGCAGAGAGGGCTTCACGGTAAGACTGTGGGGAGCAGTGGGGGAGGGGACACAATTCTGTCCCTAGCAGTCACGAGCAGCACTTCATGCTGTGGCCGCGTACAAGTTTTTGCCACAGTTTTTAGAAAACGACTATGAGAACATTCCCATAGTAAATATTTGGGTATATTTATGATCACTGTTAATATTGGAAAAGTTTACATTTTTTTTTCTAGAAGGAAACAACTAAAAAGAAATAGCTCCTGCATTAACAACCTTGTTTCATCCCTGTCATCCTTGTTCTTGGAGGATTGTGTTATGCCCTGAATCAATCTGTTCAAATTAATAATCTGAATTTAGGGCCTACGTTTTCCAATTAGCTATAAGAAGAAGGGGTTGGGGTGACCCAGGTTCCATTTTACCTCAGCTCACCTGCAGGCTTCAGCTGGAAACTCTCATCTTTAGGTTGACGCTATAGAAATTAACACAGATTGGGTAAGTAGTTGACTAATTGCTACCTATTTATTCTGTCAGAATTAGTGAATTTTAGTTTGTGTGTAATCGTAAAAGGAATTTAAATGTTTGTTTCTTCACAAAGAAATTATATTTCTCTAGTCGTACAAGATGTCAATAATAGTGGAAATTGTTTGGGGATTTTTTTCATACACCTTTAGAAATTTCTCAAGAATTGAGGTCAGATGGAACCTTCCTTATTACTTTTGATATTCATTAGAATACTAAATAAGTTATTTTTCAAATAAAATTATTACTTTATTTTTAAGAACAGTATCTGCTTGATAAATATTAAGATATTAATACTAGTAGAGGCCCATGAAGAATTTACAAAAAGGAAGGGACTGAACTTAGTTCTTTAGACATCACATGCCTCATATGTAGGTATTAAAGAATATGAAATGAAACAAAAAATGAATTTAAATTAGGTCAAAAGATGAAGATGACTATTAACTCATTATGCGTGAAATTACAAAGAATTACTTACAGAATATACCATGACCCCCACTCCCAACATCTGTAAAAGGATACCCCTTTCTTAGAACAGGGGAAATCTCCCTAGAATCCTGTAAATTTCCACAGTGCACTGGGGCTTCCCTTCTGGTATAAAGGTTGAGGTAACAGAAAGCAAGAGTGATATCCATCATGTTAATACAAATATAATAAAGGACTATTTTTAGAAATAAAAACCACAGTTCTTTCTCCTCCTCTTTCTTCTCCTCAAGTCAGTTTCCATTAGATTAATACTTTCCAATTTCTACTGAGATAATCCAGTTGGGTCAGTGATTGAGAGTGAAGAAATGCAGTAAGACCCTAGAAGAATCCACTGAAGTATGAAGCTTTGTTGTAATAAACTTTAAATATTTCCAAGCTAGCAAGTAGCTTTGTTAATACAATGTCTTGAGATCTATCCTCTCACTCCCCAGACAATCCCATGAGAAAGCCTGATGGCTCTGGGGACCGAAGTGAGGCTGAGTGAGGGTAGGAAACATGAGAAGGGTAGTTCATGGAACGATAGGTCAGCACCCACAGAGGCCAAGTGGTTACAAACATGGGCTCATGAGTTAGGCTGTCTGGGTTCAAACTCTCTTGCCTTTGGCAATTTTTTTGACCTTTCTGTGAGTTTCCTTATTTGTAAAATGGAGCTAATAAAGACCACCTAGTGTAGTTGTTTGAGGATTAAATTTTTTATATTTGTATTTATAAAATATTTAGAACAGTGCTTGGCATATGGTAAGTGCTCCAAATGTTATAGGACAGTAGAAACCATGCTCTGGGCTTTGGGATAACTCCTTGGTTTGGAGTAGATAATCTTGGCGCTTTCTTGAACTAAGGAGAGAATTATTGAGATGCCTTTTTCCAGGTCAATGTATTTGGAAGTTTCCACACAGTACCTCAGGTGTCTGTATACACACAGATACCTACATTAGAAAAACAAAAAAAAAATCTGTGAAAACAAACAGATATATGTCTATCTTTCCCATTAGCCATATATTTTTACCTTGGCAACGCCTTTGGAGTTACTATCTAGAAAAATGATTTTATCTGATAATCAGACATCTGATATCTGATAATGATTTTATCTGATGACTTTATTCATTGTGTCATAAACTTTGAATCTAGATTATCCTTCAAGTGCGCTTCCAGCAAAATTATTTTTCTTTCATAAAACCCATTGGAGAGTCTTAGCTTTAATTGTTCCATGAATCATTGGAGTCATAGGGATTTTTGCACATGAGGTGTCTTTGATCTCATTTTAGTTTAGTGTTTCCACATGTGTTTCTGAATAGGAAGGAGTTCCAGAGTGGTGTGTCCAAGTTCCCTAAGCATCCCTCAGAGGGCTTATAACTATTTAAATCTCAAGCCCACCTGAGAGTTAAAGTTGTGAATTAACCAAATTAATCAATATGGTGGTTTTCATGTTAGAGATCAAAGAAGATTAGGCAGAAATTGTCAAAAAGCAGTTTCACCACTGACAAAGTTGATCACCTTCTGACTCCTCAGAGAAATGGGAAGTATCCATCACTCACATATACGACCTCCTGACCACTGATCTGGGATTGATTGATTGATGGATTGATGATTTTTAAATTGGGCTCAATCTGTAGGCTAACAGTTTTTCAGTTTTAGCCAGAATCTAAGGGAAAATGATATGGATAAAATTTTAAGAAGGGAAATTGAAAATAACCTATGCTTTAAAGGCTAGAAAGTATTTTTTTTTTAATTAAGGTTGAAAATAACTTTTAAATCTTTCTGATCCAAGTTTATTTTTTGTTCTTGGTTTGTCTCTCTCTCTCTCTCTCTCTCTCTCTTTTGAAGATTTATTTATGTATTTATTTATTTTAGAGAGAATGAGCGTGAGCGGGGGGAAGGGCAAAGGGAGAGGGGAAGCAGACTCCCCACTGAGAGGGGAGCCTTACACGGGGACTCGATCTCAAGACCCTGAGATCACCACCTGAGCCGAAACCAAGAGTTGGATGCTTAACCGACTGAGCCACTCAGGCGCGCCCCCTGGTTTGTCTCTCTTAAGAAAAAAATTGTATGACTATTTTTATAAATCGTGTACAGGTAGCTTTGTTCAGCCCCTCAAATACTTTTTGAAGTAAGCAAGTCATAAATGAATAATTAACTCTAATAATAACCATAAAACTATATATAATAAGAAACAAATTCTAACAATAATAAATGAATTAATGGTTTTCTGAAAAAGCTCTGCAATATATCGTCTTTACTCAACACTCAACATTCAGAAAAATGGCCACTTGCTGCCATTTGAGGAAGTGTTTTCAGGGCCTTCCTAGGGCCAGACTTCGCTCAACACACACTTTGTAAAGGTCATGTCACCATTTGCTGTGCTGGGCACAGAGGGTAATAGAGACAAGGGAGGCATGCTGTGCCCTGGAGCAGTGAGAACTGGTCTCTGATGAGCACGGCTGTTCCCATAACATTTATGAAACAAACTGACAGAGGTCTTGTTTGGGTATCTTTCTAGGTATAAGAAAAAACTTAAGATAAAAAATAAAATACCACTGAACACCGTGTGGACTGCCAACTGTATGGACAGAGTGGAGGATGCCAACATCTGTGCTGGGAGGTCCTTTATCCTGGGCTGGCCCACGGTGACCTTTGTGGCCACCTTCAGGTAAGACCGACCGTTTGGTCTTGTATTTACATGGGTTAAAAAGAAAAACATTTTAATCTGATTATATATCAAGCCAGTGACTCACTTTTTGACTTCCCATAATGACACTCATTTGCCTTGTACTTTCCCCCAAAAGGTATGTACAAATGGGAGCAAGTAGATAACGTAGAGTGGGAACTATTGGAGTAATTTCTTTTGGTTTTGATCAGTGGTTTTTCAGATGGGCTCTAGGAGCCACTTGAGGAATTGGGTGTTTTAGGCATATGGAAGGAGAATCAAGAGAGTGAGGTTCTAGAACCCCTCTCCAATATCCTGCCCCCTAATTCCCAGGGGGTATCTGTGTTTCCAAATCACTGGCATATTTTTCTTGAGCAAGTACTATTAAAGAGTCCAATTAAATTTGAAAAATTGCTCTTATACTCCCAAGTTCATTCCTTTAAAAGTAGTATGTAATTATACAAAGAAATTAATCATGTCATTGAATATGAGGTTGCCTGAATTGCTGTGTACTGCTTATCTTAGTTGGTGTCTCTAGAGAGGTGACCATCGAAAACAACAGTATGATTGCGTTGAGTAGAGGTTAGTTGTGCAAGACACATTCTTAGGCTGACATGAGGATGGGGAATGTGACTCTCTACCCCGGACATCCTGAGCAGACACTCCTGAGTTTACAGGGGTGGTGCAACACTTACATCTGCTGTTTGAAACAACCACACCCCAAGTCTCATTCTTGTTTTGCACAATGAGTGTTCATCACATGCACTTAACACCCTCCTTTCTTCTCCTCACCCCACTCCACCAAAATGCCACACGTCATCACAAAGGGAAGACAACGAAAATGTTTACAAGTTGTTAATTTATTAAGCCCTATAATGCAGCGTTGACTTGATGAAAAATTTTCAAAGCTTATTGGGAAGAAATATGTATTTATATGCTCTCCGCATGTCTTCTTTTCCACGACGTATTTCTGTAAAGATTCTCAGTTCCTCTTGCTTACTGTCTTCTCCATGTTGCAAATGGAAGGAACCAGTTTCAATTGGGAATGTATAAAGTCTTTGACAGGGGAGTTTCCAAGAAACTTTTTTTCCCTAACAAGGAGGAAAATGTGGAAGCCAGGCTTCTACAGGTTATATTAGTTAAAAAGCTGTGTAAACATATAGAAGGCATTTATAACAATTCCTGGCACCTAGTGCTTTTGCTATTTGTTATTATTACTGTTCTGCAGATCAGCATGGCTAACTAGAAGCTGTGTCCATGCGCATAGGCAGGCTGGGGCGCGAAGTGGGCGTTCCATTTTCCAGATGGGACAAATCCTGAAACAGCGATGGAGGGGTTGGGGAGCAGTGTTGCTGGGAGGAGTATAAAATGTGGCAGCCACTGTGGACAGTTTGATGGTTCCTCAGTAAGTCAAACAGAATTACTATACGACCCAGCAATGCCACCTCCAGATGTATACCCAAGAGAAACATAGGTGCACACAAAATTGATACACAAACGTTCATAGCAGCATTGTCGACAATAGCCAAAAACCAAACAAACAAAAAAAAGTAGAAACAACCCAAGTGTTTATCAACAAATACACAAAATATGGTACAGGAGCTAGAAACAGGAAGGAAGGAAGAGTGACTGACTGCTTCATGGACACAGGTTTGCTTTTGGGTGAAAAAATGTTCCAGAACTAAACAGTCACGGTAGTTGCACAAAACTGTGAATGTACTAAAGGTCACTAATGGTCAATTTTATTTTGTGTAGTTTCCCACAGTAAAAAAACGCTAGTAAGTGGTAAGGCCATGTATGAATGAGGCTTAAAACATTCGCAACTTTGGATATTAAATGCTGTGAAAACTTTAGTTGAGAAAAGACTAACCTTTAGTAGTTTAGCACTAGCTGGATTGATCTTGCTCAGAGGATCACAGTAATGAAGAATGTTTTCTAGAAACTAATTTAACACATTCCAAGCTGCTGTGTGGATGAAGAAATAAAAATATTACAGGTGTTTTTTCCTAAAAAGATATTCTTGTTTCTGGGCCAAGATAGTTCCATCCAAATGCCAAATTCCTTAAGTATGATTTAATTTGAATAATAATGTTCTTTATATCTGAATAGCACTTGCAGCTGCAGGAACACTCGGGGTATAATTAACCCTTTTCCAGTTCTGGAAACTGAAGATCAGCGCAGTTAAGCAAAGTGCCCATGATCGCATAGCTTGCATCACATAGTTACAATTAAGTGTTCAGATTCAAAACCAACTTTTCTTCCACTTTAGGATCTACTTCCCATTGCTTTAATACGCTCATAAAAGAGTGGGGTCCCTCCAAAGCCCAACTATGAGGACAGTATGATATTAACACATGCATCCACATCCTTAACAACTGGCTGCTGATATTTTTTTCTGGAATGGTGATCTTATTTTGCTAGTATAAGTATTGTATGTATCTTAATTTTTTCTTCCCATTTTTTTAAATTGCAGTTCTTCGGAACAAAAGGAAAAATGGCATTCTTTCCTTCAAAGGTATCTTGTCACTATACATACTATACATCTTTAACCCATGAGAAAAGAATAAATCCCTTCAAAGCAGCGCCCCCACACACTATGCTTCCCCTACTTAGTAGAAATTGTTAGACTATCCTCAAATAATTTCTTATTTAGATGTACCCTGGCTGCTACTGCAAATAATCTGCTCTTATTTACATGCACATATTGCTTATTTTTGATGAAATTCTGGTTATCACTCTCATCTTCCCCTTCTCTCAGACCTAATGATTGGAGCTAACATTATTCTCAAAAGATACATATTAAATTTTCTTCAGTGCAATTTAGTCTCCTGAGTGATGCTCAAAGCACCTTCTCATTCCTACCCTTGAAGGTGCTGGGCCCTCCAGTCTAGGCAGGAAAGCTTTGATGACTGGATCTGCTGCTCACATCTTACATGACAAGAGCAACCTGTTGTTTTCTGAGTCATGTCTTATTTTCCTGAAATAGTTTTGCATGTTTTCTCCCAACCCATAATTTGGTTTTGCTGAGTTTATTTACATGCATTTAAAAATAACAGAGTGTGTTGAAAATTTTAGCCACATAGATCAATTTGAAAGTAAGCTAATAGCTAATTCATCCTACTCTATTTGGGGTTATTATTGAATTTGATTAGGTACATCAATCTAGCCAAAGAGAAGGACCAGCCAAAAAGCATTCCTCTCAGAATCTTCACTGAGGACATCAAGAACTGTGCCTGTGTAAGTGTTTTTAAGACCAAAAATTAAATTCCATGTTCCTGATTCAGATAGAATGAAAGAGAGGGAGATGGAGATGGAGATAGAGAGAGGGAGGGAGGGAGAGACGGGGAGGTAGGAAGGAGAGAGCAAAAGATAAGAAGAGAGAGAGTATTTAGAAAAGTACCATGTGGGAAAATGTCTTTTCCTGTCTACACGTGTCTTTGTATACATAAAGAGTGAATCCTAGGTAATATGAAGCGAGAGGAATCCATGCCACAGTACTTAAGCATGGAAAGAGTATTGCGTGTTAAGTATCCATAATATTTCTCTGGATCTTTCTAATAGCAATAACACTGGCTTGTAATAAGGTGATTTTCACATGCAGGTATTTCCTACTAGAATTAAACCTTTTTTTCCAATGGTTACTACTTATGTACAGAATGGCTTGGATTGTTTCCACAGTTCTCCACCCTCCCCCCATTGGTGTTTTATTTGGTATAAGTGTAAACTCACAGAAAAGTTGTAGATATAAAAATAAAACAAAAAACACCCCATGCACCCTTTACCTAGATTCAGCTATTAGTAACATTTTACTCCACTTGCTTTATCATTTATTTTCTTTCTCTGTCCCTATTATGTGTATGTTATACTTATTTTTGAGGGTCATACAAATGCCATGGCCCTTTATCCTTAAACCTAAGTATTTCCCAAGAATAAAGATATCCTCTTATATCACCATCATACAGTTATCACCTTTAGTAAATTTAACATCGGTGTAATACTTTACTCTGCCTTCCATGTTCCCATTTTGTCAGTTGACCTCAATAATGTCTCCTTTCCAGTACAGGATCTACTCAAGGGTCAGGTATTTCACTTAGTAGTTATATCAACTGCAGAGGGGTTTTGAAAGGTCTTTTGTTCCAAGGAATATCAGGGTTGAATTGAGCTCAGAGGGATGACACTTTTAAGGGATCAGCATATTTCTATCTCATTTTCTTTTGGCTGTTGGGGGAAAAAATCAAACCAGTTGCCCATTATTTGTATAAAATTTGATTTCTGAAATTGTAGTGCAGTAGCCAAGACATTTGCAATGATGAACAAGATACTTTGGGTATCTTTAAGTGACATTTTTTTTTTCCTGTTATACTTTACAGTAGCTCTAGATCACACAAAAGAGTACTTGAAGGTGGAAAAAGTGGTAGCTATTCGTGGCCAAAGCAAAAGCCACGCAAATATTTTGATTGGTTTCTAAGCACCAGGTAGATGCATTGCATGAAGGAGATAAGGCCAGAGGGTTCTCTAGCAGCAGAGCACACTCTTGTCTCTGCCTGCTTTGATTTCAGCTGTGGCAGTGGGTTCCATTCAGAATTTTCCATGGAAAATTACCTTGAAATCTTTAAAAATCAACTTTATTTATGTATAATTTACACAAAATAAGCATTTCTAATGTTCTTCACTCATTCCTAAAGATCCAAGTTTCCCTCTAACACTGTTTTCATTTCATCCGAGAGAGATGATCCTTAGCATTTCTTGTGCAGATCTGGTGCAAACAGATTTTCTTAATTTCTCTTCTCTGAATATGGCTTTATTTCACACTCACTCTTGAAGGATATTTTGAGGGATGTAGAATTTTGTTTGCAAACTTTTTCCTTTCAGCCCTTTAAAGCTGTTCCACTGTCTTTTTGTCTTTGTGCTTTCTGATGAGTAGTCTGGGATCAATCAAACATTAATCCTCTGTAGGTGATTTGTCATTTTTCTCTAGCTGCTTTCAAGAGTTTCTCTTTATTTTTGGTTTTTAGCAGTGTGGCTATCAAGTATCACAGCATGGTTTTCTTTGAATCTGTCCTATTTGGCATATTCTGAACTTCTTGAATTTATAAATTTAATTTCACCAAATTTGGGAAATTTTAATCATTATTACCTCAAATATTTTCTTCCCCATTTTCTCTCTTCTCTCCTCCTGAGAGTCCAGTTATATGTATATCAGACCCTTTCATATTGCTCATAGATCCCTCAGGGTCTTAATTTTTTCAATCTTTTTCTCCCCTTTTCTTCTTCAGACAGGATAATTTCTATTATCTATTTTCAAATCGCTGACTTCCTTTTGTCATCTCCATTATGCAATGTAGCCTAGTCAGTAAATTTTTTCTTTAAGATATTTTTCAGATAAAAAATTTCTATTTTTAAATATTTTTAGTTTCTATGCTAAGATGCCTCTTTCGTTTATTGTGAGCATATTTTCATTTGTATCATTGAGCATTATTGTAATAGCTGTTTTTGGCTAACAGCCTGAACATCTAGATCATCTCAGGGTTGGCTTCAGCTCTTGAGAATTGATCACATTTTCCTTGTTCTTCATATATTAAGTAACACTTTGACTCATATAAAACAAAAAGTAACATTTCTTTTTCTTTTAAATTATTTCCAAAAAACAGCTTATTTTTCTGAAGTTATTTGTTTACAGAGAGCTCTATCTACTGGAATTTATCTGTTTTGGAGAACCTACAACATGCAGGAAAATATACATACGTCTCTGGAATTACTATTTTGAACATAGTATGTTCCTTATACCATGAAAACCATTATCTTGCAGACCAGATAAATTAAAAAGTGATTATTAGTATTTCAAAAGAGATTTTTTTTTTTTCTTTAAAAAGATTTCAAGGGAGGGACGCCTGGGTGGCTCAGTCAGTTATGCATCTACCTTCGACTCAGGTTATGATCCCCGGGTCCTGGGATGGAGTCTTGCAACAGGCTCCCTGCTCAGAGGGGAACCTGCTTCTCCCTCTGCCTTCTCTGCCTGTGGCTCCCCCTGCTTGTGCTCTCTCTCTGACAAATAAATAAATAAAAATCTTAAAAAAAAAATTCGTGGGAAAGTTTTTAAGTTGTATTGAAAGGCTTTCAGACATCTTAAAAAAAAAAATAGCAGAGCCATTACTTCTAACTAAATTTCAAGCTAAGACCCAGTCTTGAATCCTCTAGACAATTTAACATAGGAAGCCCCTCCCTGACAATTTAACATAGGATATCCTTGAGTTTGGGTGCTCTGAGTCCTACTGCTAGGTTCTGAACACTTTTTTTTAATAATCCTTAAAGCTCAAGTAGTTTGAAATCAATGAACACTTGTGTTTATAAAAGTTCGATTATCAAACAACTTTTGGGCCATCTGTCATATCAAGCAATTGCATTTCAATTCCTAAGAAGAAAAATACAATGAAAGAACAAGTTTCTTTTAACTTTGTTTTTAATATTTTTAAGGACTGTGAGTGTCCACTTCTGTTGCTTGTCTTCTTCATGCACTGTTTCTCAAAGGACACAGGCCTCATTGCCTAATAATGTTATAAAAACTGTATGCATAGTTGGTTACATATTGTCCTATTTTAAAATGTCTTTTGGAATTCGGATAGTTTTATAGATATCATCTCAGATTCCTATCAGTCCCTTTCAGATAATTTTCAATAACTGTTTTCCTTGTTGTATGGAGCAGTTTCTCAATATAAGGTGTGATAGAGAGATATTATAAGTAACTACTCACTGTCAGAGTTGCGAATGGAATATAAACTTCTAAAATTTTCAGTCTCATTTCCTAGACTCATTGGTTTTATTTGTCTCAACAGATTTCAACAATGGAAATCTTAGTAACCATGATGACACAAAGAAAGTACTGACTAAATAGTAGTTTTTTTTTTTTTTTTAAATGTCTGTCACAGACAGTTCTTATTCTGATTTTGCTGAAACTGAGTATGTAATTGCGAAGAGAGAAAAGTATCTAGCTCCTCCTTTTTAAACTATCTCCCCTCTCTATTTTGGAAATAGCATTATGGAGCTGAGGGTCAGTTCATGTCCCCTCGTGGAATTCTGTTTTTCTCTTTCTTGCTTAAGCTGCTATATTTTGTAAGCCACAAATCCTTGAAGGGAAATACATGTTTTACTGAAATGTTTCCTACTAGCTTCATGTTCTGTAAAGAAATGAAGATATAATTAAGGGTGTGTGCTCTACATATGCTTTACTTTGTCATTAACTGAAAACAAGCTTTGCCTTTAGAGTATGGATAATAATTTGACAATAATTATTTGGTCACTGCTTTAAATTTTTAAAAATTTATAGCAATTTTTCTTATTTCTTTTTTACAGTCTGTAACTGTAACAGGAACAAATTCAGACACAGCGAATGACATTATCAACATGTCACTACCAATGCTAGGAATAACCATAAGTTGCCTTGCAAACTATTTTTAATTTAAAAACCAACTTTGACTTTTGAGATTTGTGTGTGTGTGTGTTGTGTACCTCCCATTATAAGACAGCTGATTATTATAGATATCATAGTCATATTTTGTCCCCCAGATTTAGAAATTGAAGGCAGCAAAGCTATATTATTAGCCTATACATGGGTGCTCTTCTTGTCTTCCCATTTTAAATTTTCTGCGAATTCGAAATCATAGCATAAAATTGGGCTATAATTTTAGAGTGCTAATAACAACATGCAGTTTATTGTATATATTTTATACACAGACAATAAAATATTTCTAAGTTTCTAAATATTTCCTCCTCTATTGGACTCTTCTATCTGTGTCTTCGTTCCTGATTCCTCCCCATCCCTATTTACCCTGGTCATCACGCAAGGACTCAATCCCAGTTAGAGGAATCCTAACTTATATGTTTTGTTGTACATTTTGACATAAAGACCACATGGCTAGAAGCTACCTCCTCTTGGTGCAGTTCCTTGGGATGAGGCGGCTCACACCCCTTATGAACTGGTAAAGAGGGCAAGTTCTGAATAAGACCATGGATCTGGGGGCAGTTGCGTACATATCACTTTCATCTTGTTTTGGTTTTAACTGCCTGTTCCTTTATGTTTTGATGGTGCTGGTGTGAGTTGCTGGATTTTTTTTTTTTTTTTTTTTTTTGATGAAAGACATGGACATATTTGAGGATGAGGTTTTCTAAGGGAAAAGAGAGGGAGAGTGATAGTCAGATGGACAGAACTGAAGGGAGCACTTGTAAAGCACCGCTTCTTATATAAAATCCTCTATAAATGCAAAGATGTCTTGCTATTATGACATGACATAATTACAAGATTCTTACTTAAATTCTGTCTGACCCAATGGTATAATAAAGCCCCTAAAAAATTCAGAGCAACTGGAATTTGGCATAAGAAATCAATGATTTCTGTACAAACAAAATTTAATAATATATCTGAAATAAAATTGAATTTATATGTACTGAGTAAAGCACATATCTACATTGATTTCTAACCTGTATGATATATATACCCTAAACAGGAATTAAGTCTTAGAAAGAGAGTGAGTGGTTTTAGGGATGAAGTTGGGGAGATTGATTAATGATGAAGCTCATTTTATTTCATGTTTGTGATTTTCCTTTGCATAAAGTGATCAATCTCACCACACAAAGAATTTCTGTTTTAATGAAGAATTGGGGCTATTTGGCTTTATGTATGCCTGATTTAAGGGATTCCAGCATAGCATTTCCAAACCCTACCCTACCTTATTAGCTCTCACATCTTATATGCAATACAGTTTTGAGCAGATTCAGCTATGTGTGTGTGTCTGTGTGTCTGTGTGTGTCTGTGTCCATACCTATGACCTTTCTTCATAAGGGCAAGACCCTGATTTTTAATCAGGAGTCAAGGGCAAGCATAGTACCTATCACCAACAACTCCATGTCGAACATTTTTTGCTTTAGTCTCCTGGAAGACTCTCTAAAATAGTTCCGCGATCTTTATAATTTAGATGTGTTTGTTTCAAGTAGGACTTCCAGGTTTACTGGGCGGTAATTCTGCTGGGAGTGATTGTTTTCTGCATCTGATATGTCGTCTAGGTGAGAGTCCTTGTTCTTCCTCTCCCTGAAGTGGGGCTTGCCCGCACCAAAGCCAGTGGCTGACTTCAGTCCGCTATCTCCTCAAGGCCTCTTGGGCGTTTGTCTCCTTTTGCCCAGGGCTGCTGAGCTATTGATGCCTTTCAAGTTACTTTGCTCGGGAATAGTCACAGCAGGGTATATGGCTCTCTGGACAATATGCATGTCAGGGCAGGGACATTTGGCGGCAAAAGCCAACATTATCCAAGGAATCTAGAGACAGCGGAAGGCAGGACTCCGAGATTAGAACTTTCCTCCTTAGTGAAGGGGCACAACTGTGATTTCTTATGCCATGGGCCACCCACACAGTGAGGGGCTGATTGTACTGCGGTTTCCTGGCCTTTATCAAAAATGACAAGAACCTGGGACGGTCCACTGGAGGCTATGAGGGAACAAGTTAACAAGTACTGTAGCTACCTCCATGGACCAAATAGCATTTATACTGGCCCCAATTCCTTCTTTCTGGAAACATAGATATGCAAAGGAAATGTGTTCTTCAAGTACTGTGAAAGATTTGTTATGATGCATAGTTCTTTTTGTTTCCAAGGGCTCTGAGAAAGACTACCAGCTGTCGGTGAGTGCTGGCAAGGAAGCGTCCCCACACCCACTCATTGGTAAGTGTCAGGGAAAATCTAAGATGGGATTGATTAGGTTCAAAATTGTAACTCTACATCTCAAAGTAATGGTTGTTCTGTCTTAAGCTTAAATACCCTTAAAAGTGAAAATCACATGCAATATTCACTCTCACGTTTATTAAAGAATTACCAGGTACTTACTTTTTCCCAGGCACTGAGGACATCTCTTCATTCATCAGCTTAAGGTCTAGTTAGGGAGAGAAATGTAAATTTTTCGTTTCTACTTCATTTTACCTGACAAACAGAGCTGTCTTAAACATTGTTTTGTTTAGTGTTTACTTACTTATTTACTCACTTAGGTATGAAAGCAAAGAATCGGAATTTCTTTTTCCCATACATTTATTTTTCATATTCAGTCTTGAATTCCAGTTCCTAACAACTAAATAGCCTCTATTCTGTGAGAATCCACTAAAATCCAATCATGTCTCTGAATCCAGGTATAGGTATGTGTTTAACACCTGCTCTGTGCCCAGAAGTTTTCTCAGCATCATGAGGAAAATGAGATAATCACATTTAAACTCCTCAAGTCTTCACTGACTAAACTACCTGCACTTTGCTGTTTCTCAGGCTTTTTCCATCACTGTTCTTAAGGTTATTGATAAACAGATTACAGCTCTCCTAAAATAGTTATTAGCACAAGTTCTCTAAAAAAAAATCTTTGGATTAGCAAAATTGTTCAGTGCTTACCAGAAATAGAAGGATTAAAAAACAAGAGAAAAAAGAGAGGATCTGCAGCAGACCTTGAAGTATAGTAATGTATGGTAATGGTGACAATGATTTCTGCTAGAAATCTTAGAGCATTCCTTCTTACATGCATTTTTTTAAATCTTTTTAATAATCCTGTGAGGCGGGATGCCTGGGTGGCTCAGTTAAGTGTCTGCCTTTGGCTCAGGTCATGATCCCAGGGTCCTGGGCTCCTTGCTCAGTGGGGAGCTGCTTCTCCCTTGGCCTGCCGCTCCCCCTGCTTGTGCTCTCTCTCTCTCTCTCTGACAAAGAAATAAATAAAATCTTAAAAAGAAAATAATCCCATGAGGCTATTACTGTTTTCCAAGTTATCTAAAGAATATTTTCAAGTGATCTGGAAATCTAAATAACCAATTTCTTTCTATGAAATGTATATTCCCAGTCTTAGGATACAGAGAGTCACCAAGGGCATAGCTGAGGAAAAAAATCCCCCCCACCATTCCATGTTTCATATTAATATTGACATCTCTGTAAAAGTTGGCCAACAACAAAAAGGAAAAAAGTCAAATACTTAAATATATTTCTTTTAATAAAGTGCATTAATTTAGGTAAAACAATATAGATGATAACTTTTTAGACTTTGAGCAGCTTCACACACCAAGGCAGCTCTAAGGAATCCGGAGAGCCTGTCATTCATGATGATCCATTAGCAGCAATCAAAATGCATTTTTTAACAATGCTCTCAATTCTCAATTGCGGATTATCTCCTGGTTATCTTTGTGAATTGGTTGTATTGCTGTCGTAGAAGCTTCTTTTTCCTTAAAAGAGGGAAGTCACTGTGATTCTTGTGAACACATCACTGACACTGCATCTATGACAGATGAGAAGGAACAGCAAAAGCTCCTCAAGTTACATTCAATAATAAATCAGAAGTGACAGAAAGAGAACTTCCATTCTGTTCTTAAAAAATGAGATCCATGTCATATAGCACAGGGTCTTTGAGAATTCTATAGAGAGGAAACAATTTAAAGCATACAAGAACAAAACTAATCACTTGGCAGGCAACTCTCACTGACTCTGGGTGCAGTTTTCCACTCTGTAAACATCGTTTTGCACTTTGCTTCTGGGTTCCCAACACTGTGCAGCCTTCCCTCTGATCATCACCTGGCAGGACTCCCCTTGGAGGCAGGGCAGCAGTGGGAGGGAAGTATAAAGCATAAAGGCAACCCATCCCACTGCCCTTGAGTAGCTCTGGCTCTAGAAATTGACAAAACGAAATGAAAAAAAATCTGTTCAACTGACATTATGTGAGAGAGGTTAGCAATTCTTAATATATATGTTCAATTACTTAAAAAATATTAACCACCAATGCGTATTAATATATTTACTCTGATCCTTATAAGTTTGTGTGAGGGCAAGCATTTCAAAGGATGAATGTAAGGCTCAGAGGGGCCAAGTAATTTGCCTAAGATGTGCAGATCTCGTTAGTGTCAAGGCAGAAACTAGAAGGCCTTAAATATTCTCAGATGGAAACACAGCAAAAGTCAGCATTGTGCAATGCGCTGATGAATCTTTGTATTCCGAGTAAAGTAACATGCTTTAAATTTTTTTTCTCTTTTTAAAATCTTTTCCTTGGGCACCTGCTTTTTGCAGGGTGTCCCCAACAAGAGCGAATATGATGCTCACTCAGGAGGCACAGCCCTTTTTAGCCAGAAGCCCCAGCAGAATAGCAGCATATACCAGTGTGATGCATACACTCACGGTAAGGGGGATTTGATCAGAGCCATCACCATCAGCCTGAATCTATATTTTTTCCATATAGGACATGAAGATCCCTATGGAATTAAAATGAGCCATCTTCCATCTACCACACTGCTGCCGCAGACACCAGAGGACTCCATCTCTCCTTCCACCCTCCAGGAGTCCCTCCTTCTGGAGCAGGGGTTCGCAGAGATGCAAGGCCAGTTCATCCTGAAGCCCAGGCACCCAACGCAGAATGAGCAAGGGAGAGGTGAGCCCCTTCCCTTTCTTCACGTGTCTTCTCTTGGCTCATGTCTCCACTCTTGACCACAAATTCAGGACACAGAGCTCACTCTCTCTGTGAGGGGTGGGGAGGAACCGTAGAGGCAAGAACCCCAAAACTGCACAGAATCAAGCTTAGAGAAACCCAAAGGTCTTAAGACCCAACTCACTTCGAGGAAGGTTGTGTGCTTGTTTTAATTCTCCTAGGTAGACTGTTACTCCTTTCTCTGTATCCCCAGAACACTTTCTACATATAATTGTGTGAGTACACATCTCTGTGTCTTCTTAGAGCACAAGCTGTTTGTGGCCTGGAAACAGGTCTTCCCTATTCCAGGGTTTTATCTAGTATCTCAGGCCATCACAGGATGGAATCAAATGACTGCATGGCTTAGATGCACCTGGAATGGAAGAACTCCAGTGGAGTAAAGAGTTATGGAACTGAATTGGATTTATTCCGGGCTTAGGCTGAAGTGGCCTTGGGGTTACAGTTAGAATTCAAGTCTCAATTCTGCCCCCACCTTCCATGTCTGCTTCAGACACAGGTCAAGGCTGGAGCTAGACTGAATGTTTGTGGTCAGGGCTTTTTAATCTTCCTTCTTGCTATTTTTTTCCCTAGCATTCCAGTATTCTCCCATTGATATTTGTTTTCTCTGATGAAAATGTGTTATTCATCTGAGAAGTATTGGGCCAAAATAGAAAGTATTTTATTGTTATGATTGTTATTCTATAAGCACAAAGTTTCCAAAATTTTATTTTTTAATATTCATACCCTAATTCAAGCATTAGGAAACATTAACCCAAATCTTGCCAGGGCTGTTTAAGAAAGAATAGGTTTCCATAAAGTTAGCTTGTTTAATCATTCCTATATTTTTCATGGCTATAGCATATATTTTTATTAGTAATAGAGGCAACATGAACTCTAACAGCAAATAATGTACATTATAAAACATCCAGCTAAGGCTGAAAATACCTTGGAGAAAGTATAGGACCCAATGTGTACTTATTTTCTGTATATACTCATAGAGTAGCTAGATACATAGCTTTGTACCAAGGGATACAACATTCTTCTTAAGAGCATTCTTCTTATTAAAGCTGAATAATGGAATATATTTGGGTAGTTTTAGAAATAATAAAACTAGGGGAAGAGTAGGGAACCCAGGTTGCATACAACAACTCAACTTACATATTAACATGTGTCTTCAGCAAATGCATACATTTTGATGGACAGGAATCTCCTCCTGGATTTAAGAATGTATTTGCTTTCTTTCTTCACTCCTTTTAAAATGGTAGGGGAATCAATTTCAGGGCAGGAAGAAAGAGCCTTAGTTAAGTAAAGTGGTAGCAATCCTTCATGATTGCCTACCTTCTAGAGGTTGCAAAATCAAATAGAGAATGGGAGTGATGTCTGCTTTGGAGGGGGAAGAGACTGATGTCTAGACTGCCTGAGGCCTTCTGAGCAAGGAAATTACTTTTATCAAGGCTGCCATGAGCCATGCCTTGTGCTGAGTAGTACATTACATTTAGTTCAACGAGTTGTAGGCAGCAGCATTTATGTTAAAGTTAAGCAAACCAAAGCTTAAAAACTTTTGAGTAATCTAACTAAGTGGCAGAACCAGGATGCTTCTGGTTCTTAGATCCTGGTCTCTCTGGTCAAGTGCCATGAGTGTTGCCACCCACGTGAGTGGATATGGTGATGCACTCACTACATCCCAGAAAAGCCCAGTGGACAGGTGTTTATGGGTGTTTGGTGAAATGTTGCTCATTTGTTTATCCTTCTACAGCTTGGCTCCTCTGTGGACTTTTAAAGAATTCAGTTATTTAAGCAGATTATGTAAGCAAATGTTAAGGTATCTTATAAGGAAAACATTCATAGCTGAGCAGTAGAAACTTTCAACTCAGCTTTTCACTGCGGATCACCTTTTCTTTGTAAAGCTCTTCTTCTGCATTCCTTTGATAGGGAATGTTGGGTAATTCAAAATCTTCTCTGGAAATTGGGGATAAATCAGGCATTCATAATCTCTCATTGTTTTTCTTTTTGTATGTTTTCTTTCAAGCCTTGTACTGGTATGGTGTATATACATGTATGTTTGAGTATGTGTGAGGAATTGGGTGCAATTCATTGTGGATTAGACTCTTTTCAGTAAATATCAAACATAATTTACAAAAAAAAAAAATCATCTCTGGGTAGCTTGGTGGGGTATCATAAGAAAACACAGTCACCTGGAATCTTACCACATAGCCAGCATGTAATGACTATTTCCCAAGAACCCTGACTGCAGGAAGTCATCCTTGGGGATGGCCGAGAGCAGAGACACCAGAGGCTGCCTGAGAAGTGGGGTCAGGCGGATCATGTCATGAAAGGCAGATCCTTTTGATCATAGAAAGATGAGCACTCAGAGGCACCTGGGTGGCTCAGTCGTTAAGCGTCTGCCTTCAGCTCAGGTCATGATCCCAGGGTCCTGGGATCTAGCCCTGTATCGGGCTCCCTGCTCAGTGGGAGTCTGCTTCTCCCTCTCCCAATCCCCCCCCTGCTTGTGTTCCCTCTCTTGCTGTCTCTCTCTGCCAAATAAATAAATAAAATCTTAAAAGAAAAAAAAAAGTTGAGCACTCAGAAAGCCAAAGAGGAAACCTAAGGCTGGGAGGAGACTCACTGTGAAAGCAGATGATTAACAAACTCAGCTTGATTTGAATACCAGATCTTTTGAGCTTTTAAAATCGGATCTGACACTGGATGAATCCACTAATCATACTTACCAATAGGAAACAAACAACAAGTTAAGTGCCTCAAGATAAAGCACAACAGGCAGTAGATGGCATTGAAAGCATTGACACTAAGTCTGATCAAGTCTCTAGGTTTCACCATCAGTTTGCAGGATCTGGGGAAGAAATCTTAACACCATAAGAATGCTATTGGCCAATTTCAAAAAATGGAGAATTCTACACAACAAATGCCTGTTTCCCTATTCTAGCCATTGCAATGAATGTACCGTAGAATGGGGATGGTGAAAATAAGGTTAAGCGGGGTGCCTGGGTGGCTCAGTTGTTAAGCGTCTCCCTTGGGCTCAGGTCATGATCCCGGTGTCCTGGGATTGAGCCCTGCATTAGGCTCCATGCTGGGCGGGAAGCCTGCTTCTCCCTCTCCCGCTGCCCCTGCTTGTGTTCCATCTCTCGCCGTCTCTCTATCTGTCAAAAAATAAATAAAATCTTTAGAAAAAAAAGAAAAGAAGGTTAAGCGAATAAAACAACGACTACTACTACTAATCTCACTTCTTCCTTAGACCCCGGCCGGAAGACAGTGAAAAGACGTTCTTTCAGAGACTGGGTCTGTTGTCTGGGCTCCAGCCCTAGCCGGGAAAACCAGGGCACAGCCCCACCTGCCGCAAAACCAGGACAGCTCTTCGGAGTTTCCCTCACGGATGTGTGTGATAAAGACAAGCTGCCCTTCCCAATTCTGGTAGGTCATCTCATTTTGGTCTTCTATAGCCCTCCTGAGGAGGGGAAACTCTGAGAGGCCAAGCGTCCTCAACCAAATCTATCCCCAAATGGAGAAGTCATTAGACAGCCCCTGGCTTTGGCTGAGAAGCTCTGTTACTGTTATTGCAAAGAACAGAATCTGATTTAGGTCCTACACAGTCATGAGGCAAATACAACAGGAAAAGTCATTCTTGTCCATTCCACTTGTGTCTTGTTTCCACAAAGACCCACGGAGTCCTGTTCAGATCAGTCAAAATGGACTCTGTGTATGTGAGTCTCTGAGAGTCCACCTCATCTTCACAGTCTCCCTTCATTGCCTTCCTGAGCTCACATTAGTCTCAAGTCTCCTTCAGCGGAGTGTACTCAGTCTAACAACTGCAAACATCTGACACGAGCATAGACTCATCCTCTGGCAAATAGGAATCTGTTAATCCTAACAGAATATGTGAAATGAAAGCCCCAGAGTTTGGCCTGTGTTATCTCAAACTGCTGTAGTGAATTGTCAGTTTTGACATTCACTGAGTATTCGGTGTCTCTGCAAGCACGGGACGGGATGGAGGGAACGTTCTGCTAGACATGAAGAAATGTATCATATTAGCTAGCATGTTACCTGCTAGCTACTCCCACAGTTCCTTGCATCACAGCAAATTTAGGGGCTAGCTAGGATTATCATCCTCCGCACTTCCCAAACGAATCAGAAAAGCATCAGTACAGTATGTATGGGCCCCAGGGCACACAAAAGATACGTAGCATAATAGACTTCAGATCCGTTGGATTCCCTGAGTGCAGCCCTCATTAACTTTCTACACAGCAGGGAGAGGACATGAACATAGAGCAAAAGACAATGAAAGACTCATGAGAAGGGAGGGTAATCAGAGAAGGACAAGAGAGTTTTTGAGCCTGACTTTAAAAGAGGGAAGGAAATAGGACAAGTAGGAATGGAGTATACAGGCACTTAAAGAGAAATAAACAAATGGGAAATGAGTATTTCCTAAATCGACTTCCCTACTTGGGGAAGAGCATCTATGTAAGGGAATAATGAGAAAAGAATGGTAAAGTAGGAAACAGACGGTGATTCCGCAAAGGCCTTGAAGCAGAGAAGTTTGACTTAAAAATGTAAACTCAATGGAAGGGAAAATCTGATTAAAAGAAGTGTTAAAAATGTTTCAGTGTATGACTGTAAAATGGATATTTGGGTAGAAAGTATAGAGAGAGACACTGAAAAACAACCAATCTAAATTGACTTTACTCCTTCCCGCTCTAACACAGTGTGCCATTACATTCCCCTCCTCTTTCAAAACGAAGGCAAGCTTGTGCTCTGCATTTGTGGATATGAGATGCCATATACTTTTCTTTTCTTCCTACAGGATATGCTTTCCTTTATTAATCAAAAAGGGCCACTCACAGAAGGCATCTTCAGCAAATCAGCCAATATAAAATCCTGCAGAATCCTCAAGGACAAACTCAATTCTGGGGTCAAAGTGAACTTGTACAGCGAATCTGTTCATGTGGTCGCATCCGTCTTAAAGGTAGGGAAGGTTCTAGCATTATCTACACACAAGTAACTGAAACTATGATTGGTGTCCTTCATCATGACAGCTCAAGAACCATAACGGGCATAATAGTTTAAGAACTTGACAAACTGAAAAACGCTTGACAAAATCAAAATGTAAGGAAGCTACTTGAGGAGTTAAAAGCCCCATATGTTAGTAATACTTTCTGTTTTCACCACACACCGCCCTCCCCACCTTCACTCCTGAAGACTCCATGCAAAATACTAATACTGAAATGACTACGAGTCATGATAATAAATTTCAAAATACGCACTGACACATACACACTGTTTACCAAAGCAAACATCCTCGCCACCCTCCTAATGAAGGCAAACCTTCTAAAAGAAATAGAACAGGGAAAGAATTTAATCCATCCACCTTGGCACTTATTAACAGGTCTGAACAACACTATGTTAATGAAGTAATGAGTACAGTCTTAGAATCTCAGTCACATTTGGTCTTCCATTGTCCCGATAATGTCCGAAGATGTGATAAATAGCAAAGTCCAGAAATGACTTAGGTAACCACTCCTACACTGGGGCCATAGTGATATCCAGTAGTAATATACATATAGGCATCAGGAGACAGGAAAAGAATGATGATACATTAGGTAGCAAGATGGGTGTTGCCCTCTGTAAGGTGCACACATGGAATCGATTTTCTAGCAAGAGTGAGAAGGTTCTTTCCTGATTCCGTGTGATAAGCACCGACTAGGAAGAGGGTGAGCACTTGTGGGTATAGTGCTTAGACATTTCTAAAGTTTTCTCTTCCTGAAGTTGACTGATCTTGGTGGAGAATCAGTCTCTGCAACCTTGGCCTTGATAATATCATGTCAAACTAACTGGAGAATTGGCCTAAACTAGAAATGAATCTATCCTCAGGACCACAGTGAGTCTGCCATTAGACTCCCGCCTTTTAGACAGCTAAGAAAAGGAAGAATGAAGCAAATATGAGAGAAGCTTTCTTCCAGGGAGCACACATACCCCGAGTGAGAAGACCTAGTTCTTTCCTAATATGTGTGCAAGAGCCCACCTGTTTGTGTTTTGATTGTTTCAGAACTTTTCTTGCTAGAATTAAGAGCTAGCACTGTGTCTAAAACAAGCAACATGGGAATGTGTGTTTCTGTCCAAGAAGCTAATAGGATTTAGCATGGTCTATGGCCAGACCCTGTCAGTTTGTGGTACTTCGCAAAAAAGGCACACATGAAAAATAAGTTCCAGATGATAGAAGGGAGCTTTATGTTCATTTCCACCACAGCCTAAGCTCTGCTTTTATGCCTCTAAGTTTTAGCGGGAGAAAATCCAAGCACCTGCTCCTGCGTGTGCCAGTAAACGAGGAGTCAGAGGCGAGCTCCGTGTGGGTCACAGTTTGGCTATCTGTGAAGGAAGTGGGGGATGAACTGAATATTTTAACTACATATTTTCTCTGTAATATTTCCAATACATATTTTCTATAATATATATACATATTTTTTTTATCTCCATAAGGATTTTCTTAGAAATATCCAAGGAAGTATATTGTTATCCGATCACTATGACAAATGGCTCGGTGTTATTGATCAAGGGAACGAAGAGGAGAAGATAACTGCAGCCCAGAGGTAATGAAGCAAAAATTACTCTACTCTGGTCACATCTCCATAATACAGCCAACATACTATTAGGAGAACATTGGCTTACGTTTCGCAGCTTTGCCCACTAAAATCATGACCGATGCCAAAGAGTTTCAATTCTTCACACCCATGGGGGTCAGCTTCAGAATAGAGGCACGCTTTAGGGCTCTTATTGTTCTTCTCCTGATGTTATTAATGTGGAATCCTTGGCCGTTTTACACCTTCTGGATCCATGAAACTGGTCGACGAAATCCCCTGGTCCAAGACAGATGCAAGAGCATCGACTGCCAGGGTTATGACCTTAAGAGTCTGTCAAACATTTAACTAACCAGAGAAGTGTTTATCTGGCTCAGGACTGAATTCAGTGCAACAATTTTGTATACATTCATGCCTGGAACTCTGCTACGGCAGGTTGTGTGCTAGATACACAAGGATCTATCCTGTTCCCTGTCTCTGTATTTCCAACCTCCTAAGTGGAATCACTTGCCTAATTTAAAAGTGTATTTTTCTGACCTTAGGCTTTTAGCCCAGCTGCCAAGAGCAAATGTGGTTCTCTTGCGATACCTTATTGGAGTGTTATACAACATTGAGCAACATTCCTCATCCAATCAGATGACAGCTTATAATTTATCAGTGTGTATAGCTCCAAGCCTTCTTTGCGCACCTAATTCCGGCAGCTTGGAATTGAAAGACAACTTGATAAAAAAGGTAATGAGAGCTCTCATTTTAGTCCCCCAGGGGGTAGAATCCCTACTTTGAACCGGACATGTGCAGTAGTAACTCTGACGGGTGGAACTTTGTGAAGTGCACATTTTCATTAGGCCCCTGTGGAGTGGCAGAGTTCTTCAACCTACTCTGATGGGGTCTGGGAAGGGGTGTCGTTAAACGGGAAACTCGGAGCAGTCGAGTCATTCTTCCCCCTCCAGGAGACTAAACACTAGACTGACTAAACGAGAGACAGAAGAGTCGTGTGATACGATAGAAAAGAACCTGGGCTTTGGAGCTTTACCAGTCAAGGTTCAGCTCTCAGCCTAATCCCTGAGGGACTTGTAACCTTGGGTAAAGCCATGGTTTCCTCGCTACACAATGGCGACAACAGTCAGCTCCTCTGGTCATGACAGGCACATACTAGGTGGCTTGGGCAATATGAGCTCCCATGGCTCCAAACACATTGGCTTTCCTCTGCAAATTGTGGCTCATCTAGAGAAGTACTCGGCTACTATTTCACCTCTGCTATGTCACACGGAAACTACCAAAAGATTGCAGAATATCCTAACAAGATGACAGGTCTTCCCCAAGCTCACACAGAGATCCAGCATGAGGCAAAGCAATGCATGAGAAGGGACTGAAGTTACACAGACAGATACGTTTTCTCTCCAGCTGTGTGGGTTTTCCCTCACAACCCCACAAAAATCTCTGCTTCCAACCTTTAAGATACTTCTTCACTTAAGAAATGGTTTTCTTAAGTTTTTGTTCATACTTTATAAAGTTTAATAAGATGTTATACATCAGATACAGCTCAATAAAACTGGAAACAAAATTTAAAAACCAAAACTAAGCAAACTTTAATAAGGTAGGCTACTTTGAAAATTATCCTAGTTTTATTTATTTTTTGATATGTATTTATTTGAGAGAGGGAAAGAGAGAGCGTGAGCGGGGCAGGGGCTGAGGAAGAGGGAGAGGGAGAGGGAGAAGCCCAAGCCGATTCCCCGCTGAGCACGGAGCCCAAAGTTGGCTCCATGTGGGGCTGGATCTCACAACCATGAGATCGTGATCTGAGCCGAAATCAAGAGTCAGACGCTCAACTGAGGGGCCCCGAAATTTATCCTACGCTTCAAGACGTAACCACTGTTCCCAAAATGTTAGCTATTAAACTCGGCCACACATTATAACTTTAGCCCACTGATGAGCAGTATTTTAAAATGTGTACCCAAAGTACACGGGAAAGTATCACTCTTTCTAAGTTATTTCTTAGAACTCTGGTCTCTATGTTTTTTGGTTTTTGTTTTTTTTTTAAGATTTTATTTATTTACACGACAGAGAGAGACACAGCGAGAGAGGGAACAGAAGCAGGCGGAGTGGGAGAGGGAGAAGCAGGCTTCCCGCTGAGCAGGGAGCCCGATGTAGGGCTGATCCCAGCACCCTGGGATGATGACCTGAGCTGAAGGCAGACGCTTAACCGACTGAGCCACCCAGGTGCCCCTGGTTTCTACGTAATTTTCTCAACTCTGAATTTTTCTGGGAAGTCTTTCACATTTTTTCTTAGATCCAAGGTCTATATACAAAATGTGATTTATAACTATGCCCTATGAAAAAGAGCACCCCATTTTTGTCTTTTTGTGTTACAGATTTCTCTTGTCGCATTTCTCATTGAAAATTGCCTCAGAATATTTGGAGAAGACATCACTTCCCTCTTGGGAGAGAACTCAATGAGTCGTGCTAACAGCGAGAAAGCTGCAGGTACCGGGAATATTTTAATTGGCTTTGGGGGAAGCAGACAGCAAGGTTGCCAGGGGTCATGGGAGATGCTTAGACAGCGCTCTTCTGGAGCCCAGAGCATCGCCAGGGCAGTGATTTCCATCGGCTCCTTGTTCCGAAGGCTGGCTCACAGGTCAAGGGAGGTTCCACACTGTTGTGAGACCAAAGAAAGGATAAGATGAGGTCTCTGACTTCAAGAAGTTTCTAGTGCAGATCATAACAGCATTAGGAATCATCATGGTATGCTACAGTGATGGGAATTTATTGTAACCAATATGATATATCATTAGATACTTATACTATATAAATATATAAACATAATGTATATATTTATGTATATTAGATGTGCTCTGGTTGAAGCCAGAGCAAGGGGCCTTCTTTTCCTCCCTCCTCTTTTCACTCAGGGGCTCTTGAGGCACCACAGGATTCCAGTGCCCTTTGCAACGGGTTGAAAAGAACTGGCATCACTGAGAGAAAAGGACTTGACTTGATGTCAAACAACCTCTCCAGAGTGTAAAGTCCTGTGCCCCCATTTACCAGCTATATTATCTTTGGCCAGTTATTCTAGCTCAGCATCAGTTTATTCATCTCTAAAATGTGGATAAAAATAAGGTCTAAATCTTAGAATTGTTGTGTAGATTAAATAAGATGATGGATGTAATCCAAAAAAAGCCATTAATAGGACTAGGAGAAGTGCCCCTGAGACTAGATCTAGTATGATTTGAGCCTAGCTAATCACAGCTAACTGGCAGCAGTCCACCTTAGAAGGTAGACTTTCGATTCAGAACCTGGAGACACGTATCATCAATCCCTACGTGTTTTTGACATTTCTTGGTTTTATGATGCTTACCACATTGCTTTGAGGAAACCTTTAGGAAAATACAAGTCATCAGGAACTAAGATGAGTCTGGGGCACCTGGGTGGCTCAGTCGTTAAGCGTCTGCCTTCAGCTCAGGTCATGATCCCGGGGTCCTGGGATCGAGCCCCGCATCGGGCTCCCTGCTCCGAGGGAAGCCTGCTTCTCCCTCTCCCCCTCCCCCTGCTTGTGTTCCCTCTCTCGCTGTCTCTCTCTGTCAAAAAATAAACAAAATCTTTAAAAAAAAAGAAAAGGAAAAAGAAGGTTCAACAAATTAAACAACAACTACTACTACTAGTACTCTCACTTCTTCCTTAGACTCCGGCCAGAAGACAGTGAAAAGCCGTTCTTTCGGAGACAGGGCCTTTGGTTGGGGTTGCAGCACTTGCCAGGAAAACCAGGGCACAGCCCCACCTTCCGCAAAGCCAGGACAGCTCTTTGGAGTTTCCCTCATGGATGTGTGTTATATAGAAACCCTGGCCTTCCCAATTCTGGTAGGTCATCTCATTTTGGTCTTCTATAGACCTCTAAGGAGGGGAATGTCTGAGAGGCCAAGCGTCCTCATCCAAATCTACTCCCAAATGGAGAAGTCGTTAGACAGCCACTGGCTTTGCCTAAGAAGCTCTGTTACTGTTATTGCAAAGAGTAGAATCTGATTGAGGTCGTGCAGAATCATGAGGCAAATGCAACAGGAAAAGACATTGTTGTCCATTCCACTTGTGTCTTGTTTCCACAAAGACCCATGGAGGCCTGTTCAGATCAGTCAAAATGGACTCTGTGTATGTGAGTCTCTGAGAGTCCAGCTCATTTTCACACTCTCCCTTCATTGCCTTCCTGAACTCACATTAGTCTCAAGTCTCCTTCAGCGGAGTCTACTCAGTCTAACAACTGCAAACATCTGACATGAGGATAGACTCATCCTCTGGCAAATAGGAATCTGTTAATCCTAACAGAATATGTCAAATGAAAGCCCCAGAGTTTGGCCTGTGTTATCTCAAACTGCTGTAGTGAATTGTCAGTGTTGACATTAACTGAGTATTCAGTGTCTCTGCAAGCACTGTACGGGATGGAGAGGACGTTCTGCTAGACATGAAGAAATGTATCATATTAGCTAGCATGTTACCTGCTAGCTACTCCCCCAGTTCCTTGCATCACAGCAAATTTAGGGGCTAGCTAGGATTATCATCCCAAACGAATCAGAATAGCCTCAGTACAGTATGTATGTGCCCCAGGTCACACAATAGATAAGTAGTATAATAGACTTTAGATCCGTCGGATTCCCTGAGTGCAGCCCTCATTAACTTTCTACACAGCAGGGAGAGGACATGAAAATAGAGCAAAAGACAATGAAAGACTCATGAGAAGGTAGGGTAATTAGAGAAGGACAAGAGAGTTTTTGAGCCTGACTTTAAAAGAGGGAAGGAAATAGAACAAGTAGGAATGGAGTATACAGGCACTTAAAGAGAAATAAACAAATGGGAAATGAGTATTTCCTAAATCGACTTCCCTACTTGGGGAAGAGCATCTATGTAAGGGAATAATGAGAAAAGAATGGTAAAGTAGGAAACAGACGGTGATTCCGCAAAGGCCTTGAAGCAGAAATGTTTGACTTAAAAGTGTAAACTCAATGGAAAGGAAAATATGACTAAAAGAAGTGTTAAAAATGTTTCAGTGTATGACTGTAAAATGGATATTTGGGTAGAAAGTATAGAGAGAGACACTGAAAAAAAACCAATCTAAATTGACTTTCGTCCTTACCGCTCTAAAACAGTGTGCCAATACATTCCCCTCCTCTTTCAAAACGAAGACAAGCTTGTGCTCTGCGTTTCTGGATTTGAGATGCCATATACTTTTCTTTTCTTCCTACAGGGTATGCTTTCCTTTATTAATCAAAAAGAGCCACTCACAGAAGGCATCTTCAGCAAATCAGCCAATATAATATCATGCAGAGATCTAAAGGAGAAACTAAATTTTGGGGTAAAAGTGAACCTGTACAGCGAATCTCTTCTTGTGGTCGCATCCGTCTTAAAGGTAGGGAAGGTTCTAGCATTATCCCCACACGAGTAACTGAAGCTATGATTGGTGTCCTTCATCATGACTGCTCAAGAACCATAATGGGCATCATAGGTTAAGAACCTGAGAAACTGAAAAACGCTTGACAAATTCAAAATTTAAGGAAGCTACTTTAGGAGTTAAAAGCCCCATATGTTAGTAATACTTTCTGTTTTCACCACACACCGCCCTCCCCACCTTCACTCCTGAAGACTCCATGCAAAATACTAATACTGAAATGACTACGAGTCATGATAATAAATTTCAAAATACGCACTGACACATACACACTGTTTACCAAAGCAAATATCCTCGCCACCCTCCTAATGAAGGCAAAGATTCCAAAAGAAATAGAACAGGGGGAGAATTTAATCCATCCAACTTGGCACTTATTAGCAGCTCTGAACAACCCTATGTTAATGTAGTTGACTACAGTCTTAGAATCTCAGTCACATTTGGTCTTCCCTTGTCCCCCATTAATGTTCGAAGATGTGATAAATAGCAAAGTCCAGAAATGACTTAGGTAACCACTCCTACACTGGGGCCATGGTGATATCTAGTAGTAATATACATATAGGCATCAGGAGACAGGAGAAGAATGATGATACACTAGGTAGCAAGATGAGTACTGCCCTCTGTAAGGTGCACACATGGAATCGATTTTCTAGCAAGAGTAAGTAGGTTCTTTCCTGATTCCGTGTGATAAGCACCGACAAGGAGGAGGGGGAACACTTGTGGGTATAGTGCTTAGACATTTCTAAAGTTTTCTCTTCCTGAAGTTGACTGATCTTGGTGGAGAATCAGACTCTGCAACCTTGGCCTTGATAATATCATGTCAAACTAACTGGAGAATTGGCCTAAACTAGAAATGAATCTATCCTCAGGACCACAGTGAGTCTGCCATTAGACTCTCGCCTTTTAGACAGCTAAGAAAAGGAAGAATGAAGCAATTATGAGAGAAGCTTTCTTCCAGGGAGCACACATACCCCGAGTGAGAAGACCTACTTCTTTCCTAATATGTGTGCAAGAGCCCACCTGTTTGTGTTTTGACTGTTTCAGAACTTTTCTTGCTAGAATTAAGAGCTAG
This sequence comes from Halichoerus grypus, assembly GCF_964656455.1. NCBI lineage: Eukaryota > Metazoa > Chordata > Mammalia > Carnivora > Phocidae > Halichoerus > Halichoerus grypus. The sequence continues at coordinate 99,550,948 of NC_135714.1, read as the reverse complement.
CACTGTGTCTAAAACAAGCAACATGGGTATGTGTGTTTCTGTCCAAGAAGCTAATAGGATTTAGGATGCTCTATAGCCAGACCTTGTCAGTTTGTGGTACTTTGCAAAAAAAGCACACACAAAAAATAAGTTACAGAAGATAGAAGGGAGCTTTATGTTCATTTCCACCACAGCCTAAGCTCTGCTTTTATGCCTCTAAATTTTAGCGGGAGAAAATCCAAGCACCTGCTCCTGCGTGTGCCAGTCAAAGGAGAGTCAGAGGCGAGCTCCGTGTGGGTCACAGTTTGGGTATCTGTGAAGGAATTGGGGGATGAACTGAATTTTTTAACTACATATTTTCTCTGTAATATTTCCAATACATATTTTCTATAATATATATACATTTTTATTATCTTCATAAGGATTTCCTGAGAAATATCCAAGGAACTATACTCTTATCCGATCACTATGACAAATGGCTCGGTGTTAGTCATCAAGGGAACGAAGAGAAGATAACTGCAGCCCAGAGGTAATGATGCAATAATTACTCTACTCTGGTCACATCTCAGAAATACAGCCAACATACTATTAGGAGAACATTGGCTTACGTTTTGCAGCTTTGCCCACTAAAATCATGACCGATGCCAAAGAGTTTCAATTCTTCACACCCATGGGGGTCAGCTTCAGAGTAGAGGCACGCTTTAGGGCTGTTATTGTTCTTCTCCTGATATTATTAATGTGGAATCATTGGCCGTTTTACAAGATGTGGATACGTGAAACTGGTCGACGAAATCCCCTGGTCCAAGACAGATGCAAGAGCATCGACTGCCAGGGTTATGACCTTAAGAGTCTGTCAAACATTTAACTAACCAGAGAAGTTTTTATCTGGCTCAGGAACTGAATTCAGTGCAACAATTTTGTATACATTCATGCCTGGAACTCTGCTACGGCGGGTTGTGTGCTAGATACACAAGGATCTATCCTGTTCCCTGTCTCTGTATTTCCAACCTCCTAAGTGGAATCACTTGCCTAATTTAAAAGTGTATTTTTCTGACCTTAGGCTTTTAGCCCAGCTGCCAAGAGCAAATGTGGTTCTCTTGCGATACCTTTTTGGAGTGTTATACAACATTGAGCAACATTCCTCATCCAATCAGATGACAGCTTATAATTTATCAGTGTGTATAGCCCCAAACCTTCTTTGCCCACCTAATTCTGGCAGCTTGGAATTGGAAGACAACTTGATAAAAAAGGTAATGAGAGCTCTCATTTTTGTCCCCCAGGGGTAGAATCCCTACTTTGAACCGGACATGTGCAGTAGTAACTCTGACGGATGGAACTTTGTGAAGTGCACATTTTCATTAGGCCCCTGTGGAGTGGCAGAGTTCTTTATCCTACTCTGCTGGGGTCTGGGAAGGGGTGTCGTTAAACGGGAAACTCGGAGCAGTCGAGTCACTTCTTCCCCCTCCAGGAGACTAAACACTCGACTGACTAAACTAGAGACAGAAGAGTCGTGTGATACGATAGAAAAGAACCTGGGCTTTGGAGCTTTACCAGTCAAGGTTCAACTCTCAGCCTAATCCCTGAGGGCCTTGTAACCTTGGGTAAAGCCATGGTTTCCTCGCTACACAATGGCGACAACAGTCAGCTCCTCTGCTCATGACTGGCACATCCTAGGTGGCTTGGGCAATATGAGCTCCCATGGCTCCAAACACATTGGCTTTCCTCTGCAAATTGTGGCTCATCTAGAGAAGTACTCGGCTACTATTTCACCTCGGCTACGTCATACAGAAACTAGGAAAAGATTCCTGAACATCCTAACAAGATGACAGGTCTTCCCCAAGCTCCCACAGAGAGCCAGCATTACGCAAAGCAATGCATGAGAAGTGACTGAAGTTAGACAAACAGATATGTTTTCTCTCCAGCTGTGAGGGTTTTCCCTCACAACCCCACAAAAATCTCTGCTTCCCAACTTTGAGATACTTCTTCAGTTAAGAAATGGTTTTCTTAAGTTTTTGTTCATACTTTATAAAGTTTAATAGGATGTTCAACATCAGTTACAGCTCAATAAAACTGGAAACAAAATGTAAAAACAAAAACTAAGTAAACTTTACTAAGGTAGGCTACTTTGAAAATTATCCTAGTTTTATTTATTTTTTAATATGTATTTATTTGAGAGAGGGAAAGAGAGAGTGTGAGCGGGGCAGGGGCAGAAGAAGAGGGATAGGGAGAAGCCAAGCCAATTTCCCGCTGAGCACGGAGCCCAAAGTTGGCTCCGTGTAGGGCTGGATCTCACCACCATGAGATCGTGATCTGAGCCGAAATCAAGAGTCAGACGCTCAACTGAGGGGCCCCGAAATGTATCCTAGGCTTAAAGACGTCACCACTGTTCCCAAAATGTTAGCTATTAAACTAGGCCATGCATTATAACTTTAGCCCACTGAGGTGCAGTATTTTAAAATGTGTACCCAAAGTACACGGGAAAGTATCACTCTTTCTAAGTTATTTCTTAGAGAACTCTGGTCTCTAAGTTTTTTGTTTTTTTGGTTTTTTTTAAGCTTTTATTTATTTACTTGACAGAGAGAGACACAGTGATAGAGGGAACACAAGCCAGGGGAGTGGGAGAGGGAGAAGCAGGCTTCCTGCTGAGCAGGGAGCCCGATGTAGGGCTGATCCCAGCACCCTGGGATGAGGACCTGAGCTGAAGGCAGACGCTTAACCAACTGAGCCACCCAGGCGCCCCAGGTTTCTACGTATTTGTCTCAACTCTGAATTTTTCTGGGAAGTCTTTCACATTTTTTCTTAGATCCAAGGTCTATATACAAAATGTGATTTATAACTATGCCCTATGAAAAAGAGCACCCCATTTTTGTCTTTTTGTGTTACAGATATCTCTTGTCCAAATTCTCCTTGAAAATTGCCTCAGAATATTTGGAGAAGACATCACTTCCCTCTTGGGAGAGAACTCAATGAGTCGTGCTAACAGCGAGAAGGCTGCAGGTACCGGGAATCATTTAATTGGCTTTAGTGAGAAGCAGACAGCAAGGTTGCCAGGGGTCATGGGAGATGCTTAGACAGCGCTCTTCTGGAGCCCCAAGCATCGCCAGGGCAGGGATTTCCATGTGCTCCTTGTTCCGAAGGCTGGCTCACAGGTCAAGGGAGGTTGCACACTGTTGTGAGACCAAAGAAAGGATAAGATGAGGTCTCTGACTTCAAGAAGATTCTAATGTAGATCACAATGGCATTAGGACTCATCATGGTATGCTACAGTGTTTGGGAATTTATTGTCACAAATATCTAAATGGGTGCTATATATATATATATATATATATACACACACATATATAACTACATATGTATGTAGTTATAATTATAATATATAATTAGATACTTATACTATATAAATATATAAACATAATGTATATATTTATGTATATCAGATGTGCTCTGGTTGAAGCCAGAGCAAGGGGACTTTCTTCTCCTCCCTCCTCTTTTCACTCAGGGGCTCTTGAGGCACCACAGGATTCCAGTGCCCTTTACAACGGGTTGAAAAGAACTGGCATCACTGAGAAAAAAGGACTTAACTTGATGTCAAACAACCTTTCAAGAGTGTAAATTCCTGTGCCCCCATTTACCAGCTATATTATCTTTGGCCAGTTATTCTAGCTCAGCATCAGTTTATTCATCTCTAAAATGTGGATAAAAATAAGGACTAAATCTTAGAATTCTTGTGTAGATTAAATAAGATGATGGATGTAATCCAAAAAAAGCCATTAATAGGACTAAGAGAAGTGCCCCTGAGACTAGAGCTAGTATGATTTGAGCCTAGCTAATCACAGCTAACTGGCAGCAGTCCACCTTAGAAGGTAGACTTTCGATTCAGAACCTGGAGACACGTATCATCAATCCCTACATGCTTTTGACATTTCTTGGTTTTATGATGCTTACCACATTGCTTTGAGGAAACCTTTAGGAAAATACAAGTCATCAGGAATTAAGATGAGTCTGGGGCACCTGGGTGGCTCAGTCGTTAAGCGTCTGCCTTCAGCTCAGGTCATGATCCCGGGGTCCTGGGATCAAGCCCCGCATCGGGCTCCCTGCTCCGAGGGAAGCCTGCTTCTCCCTCTCCCCCTCCCCCTGCTTGTGTTCCCTCTCTCGCTGTCTCTCTCTCTCTGTCAAAAAATAAATAAAATCTTTAAAAAAAAAAAAAGAAGGAAAAAGAAGGTTCAGCGTATTAAACAACAACTACTACTACTAGTACTCTCACTTCTTCCTTAGACTCCGGCCAGAAGACAGTGAAAAGCCGTTCTTTCGGAGACAGGGCCTTTTGTCGGGGTTGCAGCACTTGCCAGGACAACCAGGGCACAGCCCCACCTTCTGCAAAGCCGGGACAGCTCTTTGGAGTTTCCCTCACGGATGTGTGTGATAAAGACAACCTGGCCTTCCCAATTCTGGTAGGTCATCTCATTTTGGTCTTCTATAGCCCACCTGAGGAGGGGAATCTTTAGAGGCCAAGCGTCCTCAACCAAATCTATCCCCAAATAGAGAAGTCATTGGACAGCCACTGGCTTTGGCTGAGAAGCTCTGTTACTGTTATTTCAAAGAAGAGAATCTGATTTAAGTCCTGCAGAGTCATGAGGCAAATGCAACAGGAAAAGACATTGTTGTCCATTCCACTTGTCTCTTGTTTCCACAAAGACCCACGGAGTCCTGTTCAGATCAGTCAAACTGGACTCTGTGTATGTGAGTCTCTGAGAGTCCAGCTCATCTTCACAGTCTCCCTTCATTGCCTTCCTGAACTCACATTAGTCTCAAGTCTCCTTCAGCGGAGTCTACTCAGTCTAACAACTGCAAACATCTAACACGAGCCTAGATTCATCCTCTGGCAAATAAGAATCTGTTAATCCTAACAGAATATGTCACATGAAAGCCCCAGAATTTGGCCTGTGTTATCTCAAACTGCTATAGTGAATTGTCAGTGTTGACATTCACTGAGTATTCGGTGTCTCTGCAAGCACTGTACGGGATGGAGGGAACGTTCTGCTAGACATGAAGAAATGTATCATATTAGCTAGCATGTTACCTGCTAGCTACTCCCCCAGTTCCTTGCATCACAGCAAATTTAGGGGCTAGCTAGGATTATCATCCTCCGCACTTCCCAAACGAATCAGAAAAGCCTCAGTACAGTATGTATGTGCCCCAGCTCACACAATAGATACGTAGCATAATAGACTTCAGATCCGTTGGATTCCCTGAGTGCAGCCCTCATTAACTTTCTACACAGCAGGGAGAGGACATGAAGATAGAGCAAAAGACAATGAAAGACTCATGAGAAGGGAGGGTAATCAGAGAAGGACAAGAGAGTTTTTGAGCCTGACTTTAAAAGAGGGAAGGAAATAGAACAAGTAGGAATGGAGTATACAGGCACTTAAAGAGAAATAAACAAATGGGAAATGAGTATTTCCTAAATCGACTACCATACTTGGGGAAGAGCATCCATGTAAGGGAATAATGAGAAAAGAATGGTAAAGTAGGAAACAGACGGTGATTCCGCAAAGGCCTTGAAACAGAAATGTTTGACTTAAAAATGTAAACTCAATGGAAAGGAAAATATGACTAAAAGAAGTGTTAAAAATGTTTCAGTGTATGACTGTAAAATGGATATTTGGGTAGGAAGTATAGAGAGAGACACTGAAAAAAAAACCAATCTAAATAGACTTTCGTCCTTACCGCTCTAAAACAGTGTACCATTACATTCCCCTTCTCTTTCAAAACGAAGCCAAGCTTGTGCTCTGCGTTTGTGGATATGAGATGCCATATACTTTTCTTTTCTTCCTACAGGGTATGCTTTCCTTTATTAATCAAAAAGAGCCACTCACAGAAGGCATCTTCAGCAAATCAGCCAATATAATATCATGCAGAGATCTAAAGGATAAACTAAATTCTGGGGTCAAAGTGAACCTGTACAGAGAATCTGTTCTTGTGGTCGCATCCGTCTTAAAGGTAGGGAAGGTTCTAGCATTATGCACACATGAGTAACTGAAGCTATGATTGGTGTCCTTCATCATGACTGCTCAAGAACCATAATGGACATAATAGATTAAGAACCTGAGAAACTGAAAAACGCTTGACAAATTCAAAATTTAAGGAAGCTACTTTAGGAGTTAAAAGCCCTATATGTTAGAAATACATTCTGTTTTCATCACACACCATCCTCTCCAACTTCACTCCGGAAGACTCCATGCAAAATACTAATACTGAAATGATTACGAGTCATGAAAAAAATTTCAAAATATGCACTGACACATACACACTGTTTACCAAAGCAAATATCCTCACCACCCTCGTAATGAAGGCAAAGATTCCAAAAGAAGTAGAACAGAGGAAGAATTTAATCCATCCACTTTGGCACTTATTAACAGGTCTGAACAACCCTATGCTAATATAGTAATGACTGCAGTCTTAGAATCTGTCACGTTTGGTCTTTCCTTGTCCCCCATTAATGTTCGAAGATGTGATAAATAGCAAAGTCCAGAAATGACTTAGGCAACCACTCCTACACTGGGGCCATAGTGATATCCAGTAGTAATATACATATAGGCCTCAGGAGACAGGAGAAGAATGATGATACACTAGGTAGCAAGATGGGTGTTGCCCTCTGTAAGGTGCACACATGGAATCGATTTTCTAGCAAGAGTGAGTAGGTTCTTTCCTGATTCCGTGTGATAAGCACCGACTAGGAAGAGGGTGAGCACTTGTGGGTATAGTGCTTAGACATTTCTAAAGTTTTCTCTTCCTGAAGTTGACTGATCTTGGTGGAGAATCAGTCTCTGCAACCTTGGCCTTGATAATAACATGTCAAACTAACTGGAGAATTGGCCTAAACTAGAAATGAATCTATCCTCAGGACCACAGTGAGTCTGCCAGTAGACTCTCGCGTTTTAGACAGCTAAGAAAAGGAAGAATGAAGCAATTATGAGAGAAGCTTTCTTCCAGGGAGCACACATACCCCGAGTGAGAAGACCTAGTTCTTTCCTAATACGTGTGCAAGAGCCCACCTGTTTGTGTTTTGATTGTTTCAGAACTTTTCTTGCTAGAATTAAGAGCTAGCACTGTGTTTAAAACAAGCAACATGGGTATGTGTGTTTCTGTCCAAGAAGCTAATAGGATTTAGGATGGTCTATGGCCAGACCCTGTCAGTTTGTGGTACTTTGCAAAAAAAGCACACACAAAAAATAAGTTCCAGATGATAGAAGGGAGCTTTATGTTCATTTCCACCACAGCCTAAGCTCTGCTTTTCTGCCTCTAAGTTTTAGCGGGAGAAAATCCAAGCACCTGCTCCTGCGTGTGCCAGTCAACGGAGAGTCAGAGGCGAGCTCCGTGTGGGTCACAGTTTGGCTATCTGTGAAGGAAGTGGGGGCTGAACTGAATTTTTTAACTACATATTTTCTCTGTAATATTTCCAATACATATTTTCTATAATATATATATACATATTTTTTATCTCCATAAGGATTTTCTTAGAAATATCCCAGGAAGTGTATTGTTAACCGATCTCTATGACAAATGGCTCAGTGTTATTGATCAAGGGAACGAAGAGGAGAAGATAACTGCAGCCCAGAGGTAATGATGCAATAATTACTCTACTCTGGTCACATCTCAGAAATACAGCCAACATACTATTAGGAGAACATTGGCTTACGTTTTGCAGCTTTGCCCACTAAAATCATGACCGATGCCAAAGAGTTTCAATTCTTCACACCCATGGGGGTCAGCTTCAGAATAGAGGCACGCTTTAGGGCTCTTATTGTTCTTCTCCTGATGTTATTAATGTGGAATCCTTGGCCGTTTTACACCTTCTGGATCCATGAAACTGGTAGACGACATCCCCTGGTCCAGGACAGATGCAAGAGCATCGACTGCCAGGGTTATGACCTTAAGAGTCTGTCATACATTTAACTAACCAGAGAAGTGTTTATCTGGCTCAGGAACTGAATTCAGTGCAACAATTTTGTATACATTCATGCCTGGAACTCTGCTACAGCGGGTTGTGTGCTAGATACACAAGGATGTATCCTGTTCCCTGTCTCTGTATTTCCAACCTCCTAAGTGGAATCCCTTGCCTAATTTAAAAGTGTATTTTTCTGACCTTAGGCTTTTAGCCCAGCTGCCAAGAGCAAATGTGGTTCTCTTGCGATACCTTTTTGGAGTGTTATACAACATTGAGCAACATTCCTCATCCAATCAGATGACAGCTTATAATTTATCAGCGTGTATAACCCCAAGCCTTCTTTGCCCACCTAATTCCGGCAGCTTGGAATTGGAAGACAACTTGATAAAAAAGGTAATGAGAGCTCTCATTTTTGTCCCCCAGGGGTAGAATCCCTACTTTGAACCGGACATGTGCAGTAGTAACTCTGACGGATGGAACTTTGTGAAGTGCACATTTTCATTAGGCCCCTGTGGAGTGGCAGAGTTCTTTATCCTACTCTGGTGGGGTCTGGGAAGGGGTGTCGTTAAACGGGAAACTCGGAGCAGTCGAGTCACTTCTTCCCCCTCCAGGAGACTAAACACTAGACTGACTAAACGAGAGACAGAAGAGTCGTGTGATACGATAGAAAAGAACCTGGGCTTTGGAGCTTTACCAGTCAGGGTTCAACTCTCAGCCTAATCCCTGAGGGACTTGTAACCTTGGGTAAAGCCATGGTTTCCTCGCTACACAATGGCGACAACAGTCAGCTCCTCTGCTCATGACTGGCGCATCCTAGGTGGCTTGGGCAATATGAGCTCCCATGGCTCCAAACACATTGGCTTTCCTCTGCAAATTGTGGCTCATCTAGAAAAGTACTCGGCTACTATTTCACCTCTGCTACGTCATACGGAAACTAGCAAAAGATTCCAGAACATCCTAACAAGATGACAGGTCTTCCCCAAGCGCACACAGAGAGCCAGCATGAGGCAAAGCAATGCATGAGAAGGGACTGAAGTTAGACAGACAGATACGTTTTCTCTCCAGCTGTGTGGGTTTTCCCTCACAACCCCACAAAAATCTCTGCTTCCCAACTTTGAGATACTTCTTCAGTTAAGAAATGGTTTTCTTAAGTTTTTGTTCATACTTTATAAAGTTTAATAAGATGTTATACATCAGTTACAGCTCAATAAAACTGGAAACAAAATGTAAAAACAAAAACTAAGTAAACTTTACTAAGGTAGGCTACTTTGAAAATGATCCTAGTTTTATTTATCTTTTGATATGTATTTATTTGAGAGAGGGAAAGAGAGAGCGTGAGCGGGGCAGGGGCAGAAGAAGAGGGAGAGGGAGAGGGAGAGGGAGAAGCCCAAGCCGATTCCCCGCTGAGCACGGAGCCCAAAGTTGGCTCCAAGTGGGGCTGGATCTCACCACCATGAGATCGTGATCTGAGCCGAAATCAAGAGTCAGACGCTCAACTGAGGGGCCCCGAAATGTATCCTAGGCTTCAAGACGTCACCACTGATCCCAAAATGTTAGCTATTAAACTAGGCCACGCATTATAACTTTAGCCCACTGATGAGCAGTATTTTAAAATGTGTACCCAAAGTACACAGGAAAGTATCACTCTTTCGAAGTTATTTCTTAGAGAACTCTGGTCTCTATGTTTTTTGTTTTTTGTTTTTTTTTTTTTTTTAAAGATTTTTTATTTATTTATTTGAGACAGAGAGAATGAGAGAGAGAGAGCACATGAGAGGGGGGAGGGTCAGAGGGAGAAGCAGGCTCCCTGCTGAGCAGGGAGCCCGATGCGGGACTCGATCCAGGGACTCCAGGATCATGACCTGAGCCGAAGGCAGTCGCTTAACCAACTGAGCCACCCAGGCGCCCTGTTTTTTGTTTTTTTTTAAGCTTTTATTTATTTACTTGACAGAGAGAGACACAGCGAGAGAGGGAACACAAGCCGGGGAAGTGGGAGAGGGAGAAGCAGGCTTCCCGCTGAGCAGGGAGCCCGATGTAGGGCTGATCCCAGCACCCTGGGATCATGACCTGAGCCGAAGGCAGACGCTTAACTGACTGAGCCACCCAGGCGCTCCTGGTCTCTCTGTATTTTTCTCAACTCTGAATTTTTCTGGGAAGTCTTTCACATTTTTTCTTAGATCCAAGGTCTATATACAAAATGTGATTTATCACTATGCCCTATGAAAGACAGCACCCCATTTTTGTCTTTTTGTGTTACAGATTTCTCTTGTCGCATTTCTCATTGAAAATTGCCTCAGAATATTTGGAGAAGACATCACTTCCCTCTTGGGAGAGAACTCAATGAGTCGTGCTAACAGCGAGAAGGCTGCAGGTACCGGGAATCATTTAATTGGCTTTAGTGAGAAGCAGACAGCAAGGTTGCCAGGGGTCATGGGAGATGCTTAGACAGCGCTCTTCTGGAGCCCAGAGCATCGCCAGGGCAATGATTTCCATCTGCTCCTTGTTCCGAAGGCTGGCTCACAGGTCAAGGGAGGTTCCACACTGTTGTGAGACCAAAGAAAGGATAAGATGAGGTCTCTGACTTCAAGAAGTTTCTAGTGCAGATCATAACGGCATTAGGACTCATCATGGTATGCTACAGTGTCTGGGAATATTTTCTAACAAAATTCTAAACGGGTGCTATATATATATATATATAACATCATACATATGTATGTAGTTATATATATGATATATCATTAGATACTTATACTATATAAATATATAAACATAATGTATATATTTATGTATATTAGATGTGCTCTGGTTGAAGCCAGAGCAAGGGGCCTTTCTTCTCCTCCCTCCTCTTTTCGCTCAGGGGCTCTTGAGGCACCACAGGATTCCAGTGCCCTTTGGAACAGGTTGAAAAGAACTGGCATCATTGAGAGAAAAGGACTTGACTTGATGTCAAACAACCTCTCCAGAGTGTAAAGTCCTGTGCCCCCATTTACCAGCTATATTATCTTTGGCCAGTTATTCTAGCTCAGCATCAGTTTATTCATCTCTAAAATGTGGATAAAAATAAGGTCTAAATCTTAGAATTGTTGTGTAGATTAAATTAGATGATGGATGTAATCCAAAAAAAGCCATTAATAGGACTAGGAGAAGTGCCCCTGAGACTAGAGCTAGTATGATTTGAGCCTAGCTAATCACAGCTAACTGGCAGCAGTCCACCTTAGAAGGTAGACTTTCGATTCAGAACCTGGAGACACGTATCATCAATCCCTACATGTTTTTGACATTTCTTGGTTTTATGATGCTTACCACATTGCTTTGAGGAAACCTTTAGGAAAATACAAGTCATCAGGAATTAAGATGAGTCTGGGGCACGTGGGTGGCTCAGTCGTTAAGCGTCTGCCTTCAGCTCAGGTCATGATCCCGGGGTCCTGGGATCGAGCCCCGCATCGGGCTCCCTGCTCCGAGGGAAGCCTGCTTCTCCCTCTCCCCCTCCCCCTGCTTGTGTTCCCTCTCTCGCTGTCTCTCTCTCTCTGTCAAAAAATAAATAAAATCTTTAAAAAAAAAAAAGAAGGAAAAAGAAGGTTCAGCGTATTAAACAACAACTACTACTACTAGTACTCTCACTTCTTCCTTAGACTCCGGCCAGAAGACAGTGAAAAGCCGTTCTTTCGGAGACAGGGCCTTTGGTCGGGCTTGCAGCACTTGCCAGGACAACCAGGGCACAGCCCCACCTTCTGCAAAGCCAGGACAGCTCTTTGGAGTTTCCCTCACGGATGTGTGTGATAAAGACAACCTGGCCTTCCCAATTCTGGTAGGTCATCTCATTTTGGTCTTCTATAGCCCTCCTGAGGAGGGGAAACTCTGAGAGGCCAAGCGTCCTCAACCAAATCTATCCCCAAATGGAGAAGTCATTAGACAGCCCCTGGCTTTGGCTGAGAAGCTCTGTTACTGTTATTGCAAAGAACAGAATCTGATTTAGGTCCAGCAGAGTCATGAGGCAAATACAACAGGAAAAGACATTGTTGTCCATTCCACTTGTGTCTTGTTTCCACAAAGACCCACGGAGGCCTGTTCAGATCAGTCAAACTGGACGCTGTGTATGTGAGTCTCTGAGAGTCCAGCTCAGCTTCACACTCTCCCTTCATTGCCTTCCTGAACTCACATTAGTCTCAAGTCTCCTTCAGCGGAGTCTACTCAGTCTAACAACTGCAAACATCTGACACGAGCATAGACTCATCCTCTGGCAAATAGGAATCTGTTAATCCTAACAGAGTATGTCACATGAAAGCCCCAGAGTTTGGGCTGTGTTATCTCAAACTGCTATAGTGAATTGTCAGTGTTGACATTCACTGAGTATTCGGTGTCTCTGCAAGCACGGTACGGGATGGAGGGAACGTTCTGCTAGACATGAAGAAATGTATCATATTAGCTAGCATGTTACCTGCTAGCTACTCCCCCAGTTCCTTGCATCACAGCAAATTTAGGGGCTAGCTAGGATTATCATCCTCCGCACTTCCCAAACGAATCAGAAAAGCCTCAGTACAGTATGTATGTGCCCCAGCTCACACAATAGATACGTAGCATAATAGACTTCAGATCCGTTGGATTCCCTGAGTGCAGCCCTCATTAACTTTCTACACAGCAGGGAGAGGACATGAACATAGAGCAAAAGACAATGAAAGACTCATGAGAAGGGAGGGTAATCAGAGAAGGACAAGAGAGTTTTTGAGCCTGACTTTAAAAGAGGGAAGGAAATAGAACAAGTAGGAATGGAGTATACAGGCACTTAAAGAGAAATAAACAAATGGGAAATGAGTATTTCCTAAATCGACTTCCCTACTTGGGGAAGAGCATCTATGTAAGGGAATAATGAGAAAAGAATGGTAAAGTAGGAAACAGACGGTGATTCCGCAAAGGCCTTGAAGCAGAGAAGTTTGACTTAAAAGTGTAAACTCAATGGAAAGGAAAATCTGATTAAAAGAAGTGTTTAAAATGTTTCAGTGTATGACTGTAAAATGGATATTTGGGTAGAAAGTATAGAGAGAGACACTGAAAAAAAAACCAATCTAAATTGACTTTCGTCCTTCCTGCTCTAAAACAGTGTGCCATGACATTCCCCTCCTCTTTCAAAACGGAGGCAAGCTTGTGCTCTGCGTTTGTGGATATGAGATGCCATATACTTTTCTTTTCTTCCTACAGGGTATGCTTTCCTTTCTTAATCGAAGAGGGCCACTCACAGAAGGCATCTTCAGCAAATCAGCCAATATAAAATCCTGCAGAATCCTCAAGGACAAACTCAATTCTGGGGTCAAAGTGAACCCGTACAACGAATCTGTTCATGTGGTCGCATCCGTCTTAAAGGTAGGGAAGGTTCTAGCATTATGCACACATGAGTAACTGAAGCTATGATTGGTGTCCTTCATCATGACTGCTCAAGGACCATAATGGGCATAATAGATTAAGAACCTGACAAACTGAAAAACGCTTGACAAATTCAAAATTTAAGGAAGCTACTTTAGGAGTTAAAAGCCCCATATGTTAGTAATACTTTCTGTTTTCACCACACACCGCCCTCCCCACCTTCACTCCTGAAGACTCCATGCAAAATACTAATACTGAAATGACTACGAGTCATGATAATAAATTTCAAAATACGCACTGACACATACATAAACAGTGGTTTACCAAAGCAAACATCCTCACCACCCTCCTAATGAAGGCAAAGTTTCCACAAGAAATAGAACAGGGAAAGAATTTAATCCATCCACCTTGGCACTTATTACCAACTCTGAACAACCCTATGTTAATGTAGTAATGAGTACAGTCTTAGAATCTCAGTCACATTTGGTCTTCCCTTGTCCCCCATGAATGTTCGAAGATGTGATAAATAGCAAAGTCCAGAAATGACTTAGGTAACCACTCTTACACTGGGGCCATAGTGATATCCAGTAGTAATATACATATAGGCATCAGGAGACAGGAGAAGAATGATGATACACTAGGTAGCAAGATGGGTGTTGCCCTCTGTAAGGTGCACACATGGAATCGATTTTCTAGCAAGAGTGAGTAGGTTCTTTCCTGATTCCGTGTGATAAGCACCGACTAGGAAGAGGGTGAGCACTTGTGGGTATAGTGTTTAGACATTTCTAAAGTTTTCTCTTCCTGAAGTTGACTGATCTTGGTGGAGAATCAGTCTCTGCTATCTTGGCCTTGATAATATCATGTCAAACTAACTGGAGAATTGGCCTAGACTAGAAATGAATCTATCCTCAGGACCATAGTGAGTCTGCCAGTAGACTCTCGCCTTTTAGACAGCTAAGAAAAGGAAGAATGAAGCAATTATGAGAGAAGCTTTCTTCCAGGGAGCACACATACCCCGAGTGAGAAGACCTAGTTCTTTCCTAATATGTGTGCAAGAGCCCACCTGTTTGTGTTTTGATTGTTTCAGAACTTTTCTTGCTAGAATTAAGAGCTAGCACTGTGTTTAAAACAAGCAACATGGATATGTGTGTTTCTGTCCAAGAAGCTAATAGGATTTAGCATGGTCTATAGCCAGACCCTGTCAGTTTGTGGTACTTTGCAAAAAAAGCACACACAAAAAATAAGTTCCAGATGATAGAAGGGAGCTTTATGTTCATTTCCACCACAGCCTAAGCTCTGCTTTTCTGCCTCTAAGTTTTAGCGGGAGAAAATCCAAGCACCTGCTCCTGCGTGTGCCAGTCAACGGAGAGTCAGAGGCGAGCTCCGTGTGGGTCACAGTTTGGCTATCTGTGAAGGAAGTGGGGGCTGAACTGAATTTTTTAACTACATATTTTCTCTGTAATATTTCCAATACATATTTTCTATAATATATATACATATTTTTTTATCTCCATAAGGATTTTCTTAGAAATATCCCAGGAAGTGTATTGTTAACCGATCTCTATGACAAATGGCTCGGTGTTATTGATCAAGGGAACGAAGAGGAGAAGATAACTGCAGCCCAGAGGTAATGATGCAATAATTACTCTACTCTGGTCACATCTCCGAAATACAGCCAACATACTATTAGGAGAACATTGGCTTACGTTTTGCAGCTTTGCCCACTAAAATCATGACCGATGCCAAAGAGTTTCAATTCTTCACAGCCATGGGGGTCAGCTTCAGAATAGAGGCACGCTTTAGGGCTCTTATTGTTCTTCTCCTGATGTTATTAATGTGGAATCCTTGGCCGTTTTACACCTCCTGGATCCATGAAACTGGTAGACGACATCCCCTGGTCCAGGACAGATGCAAGAGCATCGACTGCCAGGGCTATGACCTTAAGAGTCTGTCATACATTTAACTAACCAGAGAAGTGTTTATCTGGCTCAGGAACTGAATTCAGTGCAACAATTTTGTATACATTCATGCCTGGAACTCTGCTACGGCGGGTTGTGTGCTAGATACACAAGGATGTATCCTGTTCCCTGTCTCTGTATTTCCAACCTCCTAAGTGGAATCACTTGCCTAATTTAAAAGTGTATTTTTCTGACCTTAGGCTTTTAGCCCAGCTGCCAAGAGCAAATGTTGTTCTCTTGCGATTCTTTTTTGGAGTGTTATACAACATTGAGCAACATTCCTCATCCAATCAGATGACAGCTTATAATTTATCAGTGTGTATAGCTCCAAGCCTTCTTTGCCCACCTAATTCCGGCAGCTTGGAATTGAAAGACAACTTGATAAAAAAGGTAATGAGAGCTCTCATTTTTGTCCCCCAGGGGTAGAATCCCTACTTTGAACCAGACGTGTGCAGTAGTAACTCTGACGGATGGAACTTTGTGAAGTGCACATTTTCATTAGGCCCCTGTGGAGTGGCAGAGTTCTTTATCCTACTCTGCTGGGGTCTGGGAAGGGGTGTCGTTAAACGGGAAACTCGGAGCAGTCGAGTCACTTCTTCCCCCTCCAGGAGACTAAACACTAGACTGAAAAACGAGAGACAGAAGATTCGTGTGATACGATAGAAAAGAACCCGGGCTTTGGAGCTTTACCAGTCAGGGTTCAACTCTCAGCCTAATCCCTGAGGGACTTGTAACCTTGGGTAAAGCCATGGTCTCCTCGCTACACAATGGCGACAACAGTCAGCTCCTCTGGTCATGACTGGCACATCCTAGGTGGCTTGGGCAATATGAGCTCCCATGGCTCCAAACACATTGGCTTTCCTCTGCAAATTGTGGCTCATCTAGAGAAGTACTCGGCTACTATTTCACCTCTGCTACGTCATACGGAAACTAGCAAAAGATGCCAGAACATCCTAACAAGATGACAGGTCTTCCCCAAGCTCACACAGAGAGCCAGCATGAGACAAAGCAATGCATGAGAAGGGACTGAAGGTAGACAGACAGATACGTTTTCTCTCCAGCTGTGTGGGTTTTCCCTCACAACCCCACAAAAATCTCTGCTTCCCAACTTTGAGATACTTCTTCAGTTAAGAAATGGTTTTCTTAGGTTTTTGTTCATACTTTATAAAGTTTAATAAGATGTTATACATCAGTTACAGCTCAATAAAACTGGAAACAAAATGTAAAAACAAAACTAAGTAACTTTACTAAGGTAGGCTACTTTGAAAATTATCCTAGTTTTATTTATCTTTTGATATATATTTATTTGAGAGAGGGAAAGAGAGAGCGTGAGCGGGGCAGGGGCAGAAGATGAGGGAGAGGGAGAGGTAGAGGGAGAAGCCCAAGCCGATTCCCCGCTGAGCACGGAGCCCAAAGTTGGCTCCATGTGGGGCTGGATCTCACCACCATGAGATCGTGCTCTGAGCCGAAATCAAGAGTCAGACGCTCAACTGAGGGGCCCCGAAATGTATCCTAGGCTTCAAGACGTAACCACTGATCCCAAAATGTTAGCTATTAAACTAGGCCACGCATTATAACTTTAGCCCACTGATGAGCAGTATTTTAAAATGTGTACCCAAAGTACACGGGAAAGTATCACTCTTTCTGTTACTTCTTAGAGAACTCTGCTCTGTTTGTGTTTTTGTTTTTTTGTTTTTTTTAAGCTTTTATTTATTTACTTGACAGAGAGAGACACAGCGAAATAGGCAACACAAGCAGGGGGAGTGGGAGAGGGAGAGGTAGGCTTCCCGCTGAGCAGGGAGCCCGATGTAGGGCTGATCCCAGCACCCTGGGATCATGACCTGAGCCGAAGGGAGACACTTAACCGACTGAGTCACCCAGGCGCCCCAGGTTTCTACGTATTTTTATCAACTCTGAATTTTTCTGGGAAGTCTTTCACATTTCTTCTTAGATCCAAGGTCTATAGACAAAATGTGATTTATAACTATGCCCTATGAAAGACAGCACCCCATTTTTGTCTTTTTGTGTTACAGATTTCTCTTGTCCAATTTCTTATTGAAAATTGCCTCAGGATATTTGGAGAAGACATCACTTCCCTCTTGGGAGAGAACTCAATGAGTCGTGCTAACAGCGAGAAGGCTGCAGGTACCGGGAATCATTTAATTGGCTTTAGTGAGAAGCAGACAGCAAGGTTGCCAGGGGTCATGGGAGATGCTTAGACAGCGCTCTTCTGGAGCCCAGAGCATCGCCAGGGCAGTGATTTCCATCTGCTCCTTGTTCCGAAGGCTGGCTCACAGGTCAAGGGAGGTTCCACACTGTTGTGAGACCAAAGAAAGGATAAGATGAGGTCTCTGACTTCAAGAAGTTTCTAGTGCAGATCATAACGGCATTAGGACTCATCATGGTATGCTACAGTGTTTGGGAATTTCTCTTACAAAATTTGAATGGGTGCCATATATATATATGTCATATCATACATATATATGTAGTTATATATATAATATATAATTAGAAATTTAGAATACCTAATTATTAAACGTAATATATATACTTATGTATATTAGATATGCTCTGGTTGTAGCCAGAGCAAGGGGCCTTCTTCCCCTCCCTCCTCTTTTTGCTCAGGTTTCTTGAGGCACCACAGGATTCCAGTGCCCTTTGGAACGGGTTGAAAAGAACTGGCATCAGTTCTTTCTCTCTAAAATCTGGATAAAAATAGTGTCTAAATCTTAGAATTGTTGTAAAGATTAAGTAAGATGATGGCTGTAAAATAAATTTCAAAAAAAAGCCATTAATAGGACTAGGAGAAGTGCCCCTGAGACTAGAGCTAGTATATTTGAGCCTAGCTAATCACAGCTAACTGGTAGCAGTCCACCTTATAATAGACTTTCGATTCAGAACCTGGAGACACATCTCATCAATTCCTCTATATTTTTGACATTTCTTGGTTTTATGACGTTTACCTCATTGCTTTGAGGAAATCTTTAGGAAAATACATGTCATCAGGAATTTAGATAAATCTAGTGTAGTGTCTGAGAATATGCTTATATAAGACAACTGTTTGTTTTTCGTTTCATCAGTGACAGGAAAACAACCTCTTGAATACAAGCCAGTGAGAGTGATAGTGATTTACAAAAAGGCACAACTGCAGAATGATACGAAGACCCCATGTGGCATGGTTCCACCCAGCTACCTGTCTACAGTTTTCTAAGTCACTGAAGACTACCATCTCCATAATGACACTTGACTCTTCCTTTTTCTTTATTTCCTATAAAATAGAAAATAAAATGAACTGTTTTTCCAATGAATGAAAAATGAGCCCCTTCCAAGGAACTTGCTCATCGCATTTGAATTTTTCTTCTGCCTCATCTCATATTATCCATATTGAGGAAATCTTCCCACAGAGTATCTCCTCTGTCTTCAATACCTACCGTATCATATTATGTACTTTGTTGCATTGTAGTGTATTGCATATTTTTATACTGATGCAATAAAAATAATTCCATCACTCAATGGGTTAGACAACCATTTTACTTGTTTATGATTCATATCAACACTTCAGTGGAGGCTCATCTGAGCAGTTCTGGTCTCAGCTGAGGTCACTTGCGCACCTGCAGTCAGCTGGCAGCTCATCTGGAGCTAACCTAGGAGTCTGTTTATTGGTGTTGGCTCTCAGCTGGTCCCCATGTCTTCAACGAGCTAGCCTGTCCTTCTCCATATGGTGGAGGAAGAGTTGCCAGAAGCAAGAAAGGCTTTTCAAGAGTTAATGTGGGAGAGGACTGTGCAAAGCACCATGCCAAAGACAGTGACTTACAAGACAAGGAGGCATTCATGATTTATTAAGACCACACATGATAATCAAAACTCAAGGCAGCACCACTACTACACATATCCTTTTATTCATCGGCTTTTAATCCTCAGTGGATTATAATCAGCATTTCCTAAAAGGCATTCAAAGTGTGGTAGGAAGTATCTTTGAAATAATAACTGATTTTTTACCTCAGGTATTCGTTGCCTCTATCCTTGTCCCTGTCTTAAGCTGTCTTACGGACAACTAAATCACTTCCTCAGGGAATAGAAGCTATAGGAGAATATGAGGAAAAGGGAGCTCTTTGTTGCTTATGAGTTTTAAAAATTTAGCTTTCTAGGAAACAAAACTTATTCATGGCATAGAGTAGAAGATTTAGGTGGAAATCTCATGGGAAAAGCCCCAAATCATTAGGTACATGGGACATCTGCCCCTTTTCCTGGATAGAAGCCAAAAGAAAGCAGGAAGGCCTCACAGAATAGCTAACTGACTTGTCTAAGAAAGATGGGGCCCTGTGGGTCCACACAGAGTTTCTTATACCTCAGCATGGAACAGATCAGTAAGAAAAGTATTCCCATCAATTCCAGAATAGTATGGAAGAAATACAGAGAGCCACCAGGTTTGAAAGACATGTCTCAGCAACAGTAGTCCTGACCAATTCCCCAGGACCAGAGAACAGTTAGGACATCTCAGCAGATGCTAGTATACATCAATGACACAAAGCAGCAGATAAGTGCCACCTCAGCATTTCATAGCCTTCTAACTCCCTGGCACTAGAAGACTCCAGAACATAGACACACTCCTGGGGGAAATTAAGAGATCCTGAATTTCTACCAATCTGGGAACAGAGAATCAAACTAGACACCAAGTGAGCTATTCAAAAATACAGAATTGGACATTTATTACATATGTCAATGTATAGATTGAGGTTGGTATCAATATATATAGAATATATGATCCAAGCACAGTTTTCCTAGAAAGGGTTCCCTGGTCAAATAGGTTTGGGAAATTCTGTATTTTCCTTTTGAAGTCAAATGCTCCAGTTTTTTCCACACTTATTTGACATGACTTGGCCCTTTTGGAGTAACCCCTTTAATTAATGATCCTGGGAACATACATTAATAAACATTGCTCTGAATTTATTTCTTCTTAAGTCACAGATTTTACCATTTCACTCACCTGCTAAGAAGCCATCAATAGATCTTTGGATTTTTTTTCTTTTTTTCAGAAAAAAATGTCCTTTTTTAGATCCTCCACAATGCAACCTGCTCTAGTAATCAATTTTGTCTTCACACTTTCCCATTGTAGATCCTTTGCTTTAACTAGGTCAGAAACTTTACTGGTCCCTGAATAAGTCACACTCACTTTTCTAACTATAATTCTCACCTCTCCTTGGTCTCTATGTTTCCACCCACTAACTAGGTAGCCATCTGGGTTCCCCACTCCCAGAATTCACAAAGCCTTCCTGATCTCAAATTAATTATTCTTTACATGAGCGCTTGCCCCTACTAGACATTGGCTCGTATGCTGCTTTGCACCATCAGGAATTATGCCAGTGTGTTCATACATTATTCAGCAAATCCAAATTCCTGTGGTAAACAACTGTATCTTGTGTTAGTTTTATATTGCTTTTAATGCCTGGCTAAATTTCTACTCAAAAAAATATGAATGAATATGTTCAATTTTCGAAGGGTGTAGAGATTTTATATATATTGGTAGCAACTGCAAGTTTTAAAACTGACGAGGTAGAACACAGCACATATGGAATTTCAATGGGTGGCAATAAGACATCATCAGTTTGACCAATTTTTTTAGATATGACTTCACAGCCTTATTCACAAGTTCTGGGATATACTATTTTTATTCATTATGTAAAAAATCTGATATCGGTGTGATGCATTTGGGAATAGTTGCATTTTTGTATTAAATTTCTTTTAAATATCAACAATCCAGAATAAAAGGGGCCAAAAAACATGGCTGGGCAATGCATCTGTGAGTTTTTAAGCCAAGGAAGATATTAAAAAAAAATTGAAAAGAAGAGGAGCTAGAAGTACCAGAAGGTAAAGAAAAGCTGAAATTGAACTTATTTGTCAATGGCAACTCAGAGAAGAGATTCCTGACCTAGGGAAATGGTTAATAAATGTTAGTATTTCCTTCAGGAGACTCAAGCATAATGTCTCCTTGAGAATAACAATTTATTTCTTAAATTTGAGGAAAAGATCCTGGGAACTCTGATAAACTATAAAAGAACTTAATTGCCTAATCTAGAATGACTAAAAGGCAATTAGACATTCTGATATTGGCCTTTACCGTACCTGGGAGTAAGATGTGTGTAGTCATCAGTCAATCTGCACTTAGTGATGTAGTTAAGGTTAAACATCTCCAGAAGTAAAATAAAGGTACTTAGAATGACTCTCTTATTTTATTCCAGAAAGAAAGCGACTCACAGGCTACCAATATCAGAAAATTAATATCATGGATGGTTGGGATTAATTACCATGATAAATTAAGTGGGATATATATATATAATCACTCAATTTTTATTCCACAAAAGCAACATGGAAGAATTTGGTGAATGGAATATATATTAGTACAAGAAGCCACTTTTTTTTCAGAGAGCACTGAACGATGCCTTTTATATTTTTCTGTAACTCTTTCTATGCTAGCCGAATGGGCCAGTAATACTCTGAAGATTTATAGCGGATGGTGACTCTATTTTCCAGTTTTGTTTTGTTTTACTTACCCACAACATAATTGGTGCTAAGAAAAAATTGGTTTCCTTATGGTCCTGGGCCTAAATGTCAGTATTAATTTAGTTGGCTTAATCTTTAAAAAATGGTATCATTCCTTTGTCAAATAAAAGAAACAACTAGAAAACCAAACTGTCAAAGGAAAGTTATAATTTCCTAAAATGGAAAAAGAGAAACTGCTTTGTAAGAATGGGAGTTTTTCCAAAATGTAAAAATATAAAACTAGTTGGGAAAGAAAAAACAAAACAACACCGTCTTCAGGATAGTGATCACCTCTGTGGAAGGAGGTTTGAGGGGATTGAGTGGGATTGAGTAAAGGGGGAAAAAAGAAACTCCAAGCACACATATATTAATTTAATTTCTTGAAAGATTTAAAAATGCTAACATTTCACCACGTGCTTCACACTTCTTAAGAAAATGTTAGAGGTGACTTTATTACATAAATATCCACAACATACCCATGCATACACACACACACACAATTTGTATATAGAAACATACAAAACATTGTTAAATGAATAAGTAAACTACAGAAATTCTTATCATTCAGCAATTTTATCGTTTTACCATATGTTTTGTGATTCCTCTGTATTGATGACCTGGTTCACTCCGTCTAGTATTCCATTATATGATAATGCATTTATGTGTGTACACATCTACCTTGATCAAACTTTCTAGAGGCTTGCCTAGTTTATTAGCTTTCAAAGAAATAGATTTTAAAATTCATCTCCATTAATGTTTTTTCCTAGGTTATTAATTGGTGTTTTGCTTTTACCATTCTGTTGCTTCAACTTTCTTACTGTTTTCACTTCTTCATCTAGCTTCTCGGATGAAATGCTAGGTCACTTACATTTAGTAAATATATTTAATAAGATTATTCATAACTTCTAAGTACTGCTTTATCTATATCTCACAAATTTTTCGTATTTTAGTTTGTTGATAAAACCATTACAGTTTATGATTCTCTTCGTGAAGTATTTTTTAACTTATTCATTGTTTAAGCTTTTGTTTTTTTCAGATTTTCTAACCTATAGGATTTTAATTACTAGTGGTAGTAGTTAATTTCTAAATAAATTGCATAGTAATTTGATAATGTGGTTTGAATAACTATGACTTTTTGTGACGGAGAGTATACAGTTAATTTTATACATATCTAATGTGTTGCGTGCATGCTTTAGGAGAATGTGTATCCTCTGTTGTTGTTGTCTTTTGGGTGCAGGCATATGTAAATTCACAATTATGTCCTATGCGTTCCTCAGATTCTCTGTATATTCTCCAAATATGTGGTTTCTGAAAGAGGTGTTAAATTTTGCCATTATGCTTACATGAGCTTTTCAATTTTATTTTGTAATTCTGAATTTTTGTAGTTGTTGGCTTTTGGTGCTTTATAGTTTAACTCTATATTGTTAGGCAAATACAAATTTATAACTTCTATAGCCTTTTCATGAAGTATAGCTTATTTGCTTTATTCACATTAATGTGTTGACTTCATATTCTATTTTGACAGATATTGTTGCACCAGCTCTTTTTTGGTTCATATATGCTTAGTAGATTTCTTTTTTTTCCTTTTTATATTTTCTGTTTTAGAGTGTGTTTGTGTGCATGTGTGTATAGCAGTGTGCCTTATAAGCAGCATATAACTGATTTTTTTTATATCCATGCTGATAATTTCTGATTTTTAATAGGGTGATTTAATCTATTTACATTTATTGTCGTTACAATGTACTTTGAGTTACACTGACCACCTTATTTTGTATTTTTCTTTCATCAGAGATTTCTCCTGGTTTCTTTTTTCTTCCTTTCCTAATTTTTGTTGGATTGATAATTAAAGTTTAGTATTTTCTCTATCAATTTTTATTTATATATATTAAAATTTCTCAGCTATTATATCTTTGACTAATTTGCTGCAATATCCCTCTATTATCTTTTACTAGAATCCACTAAAATTTTAGGAAACAGTGATTCTCAAAGAACACTCCATATAAACAACTCTTTCAATTTTTCTCTTTAGACTGCATCCTGAGTAAAATTCTCAGTTCTTTCTTCCAGTTTATTAATTCTTTAACTTTGGTCATTCTAGAGTTAATTCTTTTAGTTTCATGTCTTTTTTTCACACCTATATGTTTTCTGGGATTACTAATCAGATCTTTTTCCTATTCATATAATTTTATGTTTTTTCAATAAAGATCATTTCAGGGGTGCCTGGGTGGCTCACCGGGCTGAGGATACGATTCTTGATTTTGGCTCAGGTCATGATCTCAGGATCCTGAGATGTATCCCTGACTGAGGCTCCCCGCTCAGCAGGGAGTCTGCTTGAGATTCTCTCTCTCTCCCTCTGCTCCTCCCTGCTCTCTCTCACTCGTGGGCTCTCTCTCTCAAATGAATAAATAAATAATCTTTAAAAAAAAAATAAACATCACTTCATTCATTTTCCTCTCTGATTTTGGTACCAAGAAGTAGGATGCTGCTGTGACAAATACCTAAAAATGTCAAAGCGGCTTTAGAATTGGGGAAGGGGTAGAGGTTGGAGGAGTTTTGAGGGGCATGCTGGGAAAAGTCCACATTGCTGTGAAGGGACTGTTGGTAGAAATAAGAGATGTTGAAGGTGATTCTGGTAAGTGTTCAGAAATAAAAGCGAGAGCTTCAGGGATAGACTCTATCTTCTTAGAGAGTATGTAACTAATCAGAAACAGAATGTTAGAAATATGCACGTTGAACATCTTTCTGGTGAGATCTCAGATGGAAATGAAGAACATGCTGTTGGAAACTGTAAGAAAGGAGATCCTTGTTATAAAATAGCAAAGAACTTGGCTTAACTAGTGTTCTAGTGTTTTCTGGAAGGTCGAACTTGCAAGCTATAAGATCGGGTATTTACCTGAGGAGATTTCTCAGGGAAGTTTTAAAGGAGTTTGTTTCTTCCTGATTGCTCATAGTAAAATGCAAGAAGAGAGAAATGAGTTGAGGAAGGTATTAAGCAAAAGGAAATCAGGACTTGAAGATGTGGAAAATTCTCAAGTTTTCCAAAATCAGTTTGTCATTTCTACTCTAACACATGTGCTCATGCTGTTGCTGCCCCCAGATGGTTCCTCCTGTCCAAATCCAACCTATAGAGTGTCAGCTTCCCAACAAAGTCTGTCTTGATTTGTTCAGTTATGTTGGCATTTTCTCTTGTGAATTTCTATAGCCTTGTAATCATTTTCGTGTAATGTTTGTGACAGGTAGTCTTTAAGGCACATCTTTTTTTTTTTTTTTTTTAATTTTACATTTTCTGAAACTGAAGTACCCCCCGTCTGTGTATATATGTTTATTTTTTTTCAGCAATTCTCTGTCCACCCTCAAATGTTTTTAAATGGATAACACATGCATAATCCATGGGTTCTAGAAAATGAGGAAGTAGGAAACTTGACTTCGCAATTGTTCTCAGGTGGTCCTCCATGGCACCTTCCGGAGCCACCAAGAGCAGGGCTAACGCAGTGGGGAAAGTTAAGTAAACCAGTGGAGCCCTGCTCTGGTCACTCTTACAACCTTGAAAAAGCAGCTCACCTCTTTCTTTTTTTTTTTTTTTTTTTGTACTTTTTTGCTTTATTATTTTATTTATGGGTCTGAGGCAAAAGGTTTTGTGAACCTGAAAATATTGGTATAAATATGTAGTATGTTTTAGATTTGTCTCTCTCATTAGAACACAGGCTTCTGCACCCAAAGGGACTAGCACAGTTATAGCTAGATAATTGGGTCAGCTTGTTCTTGATTGGTTTGTGTGCAAACATGCAGACTACATCCACAGTGAGCATTCCTCTTAATCTTTTCAAACAATTGTGTGCCAATCTCCTAAATGTTAGTTTCTTTCCGTGTCTTAATTTTCTTAAAAAAGTGGTGTCTTAGGCCTCCCAAAAGGAACATGAATTATTGCTCTAGTATTTCTTTATAGACAGCAAGTTTTAGATTTCTTTCCAAAACACACGCATGGATTTTAAGGAAATCTGTAAATGGCTATAATTTAAGATCAGAAAGTATTATCCTTAAGATAATATTAGAATTTGGAAGGAAAAAAACACAACTTTTATTTACGAACTTGTTATCTCGAACATAGAATTCTGTTCCTGCAGAATTTCAAGTTATATACTCAGTTTGGATGCAAGAAGCAAATGTTGGAAAACTAGAAGTAGGTGAAGTTTGAAAAGACTACACAGGGAATGAATTTACATTATCTACTTTCCCCTTTTATTTGGGGGGGTGAGAGAGAAAACAAGCATACACTTTATTGTAAGAAACTGGCTCACATGGGGTGCCTGGATGGCTCAGTCAGTTAAGCATCCAACTCTTGATTTCGGTGCAGGTCATGAGATTGAGCCCCACATCAGGCTCCATGCTCAGTGTTGAGTCTGCTTGAGATTCTCTCCCTTCCCCCTGCTTGCATGTTCTATAAATAAATAAATAAATAAATAAATAAACAAACAAACAAACAAACAAACAAAATCTTAAAAAAAAAGTAATGGGCTCACACAATTGTGGAGGCTGGCAAGTCTGAAATCTGTAGGGCACGCTGGCAGGCTTGAAATTCAGGTAAGAGTTGATGTTACAATCTTGAGCCCAAATTCCAGGCTGGTCAGATAAATGAGAAATTTAGGCAAGGTTTCTATTTTGCAGTCTTGAGGCTGTATTTCTTCTTCTATGGAAAACTGCTCTTTGCTCTTAAAGCCTTCAACTGATTAGATGGGGCCCACACACTAAGGAATGTAATCTGCTTTACTCAAAGCCTACTAATTTAAATGTTAATCACACCTAAAAAATACATGCACAGCAACATCTAGACTAGTGTTTGACCAAACTATTGGGCACCATAGCATAGCCAAGTTAACATATAAAATTAACCATCACAGTGTCTCATTACCTATTAGGCTCTGTTTTCTCACATCTTTTCTTCACTCAGCTCTACTTAGTTTCACCTTAATCCACCAAATAAAATGCAACATGATTTCAGCCTTGTAAGGGTCTCCAATTTGCTAAAGACCTGAAATCCCCAAACTAATCAAGATTTCAGAGAGCTGTCTAGATGACACAGCCACAAAGACCAAATCTCCAGGGGCTTTGTGTGTCAGAGGTTTTCCTGCATGGTAGGTTTGGTGGAAGAGACAATGAGTGAAAGAAGTGGATTATGTGAGGCAGGTTGAGCTCAAAATGTTAACACAGATTTGTCCCTGAATTGACCTTATGGATGGTGTATCGTTTGTGTCATTATTTCTAGAAGTAAATTTTCGTGAAGTCTTTAAAGGAGCACCTTGACACATATGTCAAGACTGATGAAGTGTGGGTAAGTAAAGGTGGATCTGAACTGCTCTTTCCTGCTACATGTGGAATCTCAGTGGTCATCTCCTGGATTTGTTTAGAGCAGAACTGATACAGCACATTTCAAGCTCTCAAAATGACATTTGAATGCATTCAAATGAATGCAAGTAGCTGTATAAAGTAAGCACTAAAAAATGAGATTAACCACTGCTAGGCTTTATGAGCCCTAGCATGTTTTTCTTCTAGCACCGTGGTAATAATAAAACTTACTTGTAGAGGTCTTGGCAGTTTAAAAGCAGCACATTTGTATTTCCACATTTGATTCTCCTTCCAAATAGCATGATGGTGGGAGGGGGGAACGCCTGGATGGCTCAGTCGTTAAGCATCTGCCTTCGGCTCAGGTCATAATCTCGGGGTCCTGGGATCGAGTCCTGCATTGGGCTCCCTGCTCGGCGGGGAGCCTGCTTCTCCCTCTCCCTCTGCTGCTCCCCCTGCTTGTGCTCTCTCTCTCTCTCTCTCTCTCTCTCTCTCTCTCTCTGTCAAATAAATAAATAAAATCTTAAAAAAAAACCAAATAGAATGATGGATAAAATATTGTTCTACAGATATGGAATTTGGGATTCAGAATTCAGATTTCACTTGCTGAAGGACAAATAGTAAATACTGGGGTCAGAAGTAGATAGACCACAGCTTTCTCCGCTACATCATCTAGTCTGTTAAACATTCTTCATTGCTGTCCTGGGAGATAAAAGTCATTATGTTTCTAAAGTAGATTATGAACAGCACTGAACGACTTGTTTTAGTGGTAGGGGTTCTTACACAGGAAAATAAAAAGCAACTACTTGTGGCATTACTGTGAAAGCCCCTTACTATGAATTATCAGAGAGAAAAGTTAAATTTACATGAATTTCATTGATTTAAAATGTAACATAAAAATGCTGGAAGAAGGTGGCGCCTGGGTGGCTCAGTCGTTAAGCGTCTGCCTTCGGCTCAGGTCATGATCCCAGGGTCCTGGGATCGAGCCCCGCATCGGGCTCCCTGCTCAGCGGGAAGCCTGCTTCTCCCTCTCCCACTCCCCTGCTTGTGTTCTCTCTCTCGCTGTGTATCTCGCTCTGTCAAATAAATAAAATCTTTAAAAAAAAAAAAAAATGCTGGAAGAAAAAAGAAATGGTGTTTTTCAGTTATGATAATAAAGTAATTTTCTTTTGTGACTGGTAATTGCATTGGAAAACATTTAAAAAAATAAGTGCAACTCAAATTTAACTAGATCTTTGAAGAAGTGGAGGAAGGAGGAGATTCATTCTGAGGATCAGCTTGATCTTTGCTTCTTTCACAGAGATCAAAAGATTTATTGTTACTTGAGAAGGAAAAGCAGAATTCAATTAGGACTGAAATGAAGGACGCTGGGAACAGAGTAGCTGCCTTCTGTACTTCCTAATTGGGTATCCTGTCTCCAACTAGATACTCTTAACTGATTCTTCAAATTCTTAATTTCAGTAATTAAGTCATTTAGACATCGGAAGGATGTTAACAGAGTCCAGTTAAGAGCAACAGGATTCAAAGTCATTGCAAATGACTAGAGGAGCAAAGAGATGAAGGGATTGGAAAAGAGGAAAACTTTTTTCCTGGCCCTCCAAAGTCAATCTGCAATGCCTCAAATGAGTTCATTTATCATTCACAAGCCAGATAATAGGTCTCAGAAATCTCAGAACGGATTCTCTCCATATAAATCCATCCTTTGTTTTAGGTACAAAACCTAATTATTCCCATTCTGTCATCATCAGCTCGCGGACTTCCGAGCCCTGCCCAAATCAGAATTTGCTGACTGAAAGTATATTTAGGGGCCTGAACTTTGTGGCAGAATGTTCTTAACTTTCCTAAAATCAAGCTCATCACACACAATACATTAAGTTCTGAAGTTGTGTTTTTTTGAAAAGCACAACCATGACAAAAGTAAGTGATAAAGCCCCAACTGCATTTCATTTCCATGACATGAACAATGAAATGTTCTCTGTTTCTAAGAGAGGATCATATGTTCTATAGCACATAATTTAAGAAGGCAAGTTTTAGAGCAGTACAGACATTTAAAATTGGGGCCGTGTATTTAATTATGTTTTAAACTGCAATTGTTATTCATTCTCCGTCTTTTGCCCTTTGCTTATCGCAGTTGACAAGCATATTCTCAATAGCCTTCATCTTTTTCTACATATATGGAATTCCAACCATATAGAGTTGAGAATTAGGAAGGAAATTAGTATTCCCTAAACACCAGTCACCTTCCTTCATAGTGCTTCATTTTATTTACTTCAGAGCTTTTATCAATATTGCCTCGAATGACCTTGCTCTTTTGTTCAGTTGTTCATGGTTAATTTTTCCCTCAACAGAATGTAAGTTCCATGAAAGCAGAGTCCTTCTCTGTCATGTGCTCTTCTAGATCCTGAGCCCCCAGAGGTGTGCTTGGCACACAGTAGGTATTTATGCTTTGGTTTGTTTCTGTTTTTGTTTTTTAGAGAGAGAGAGAAAGCACATGCGCGTGGGGGGAAGGGGCAGAGAGAGGGAGAGAGAAAATCTTAAGTAGGCTCCACGTTCAGCATGGAGCCCGATCCAGGGCTTGATCTCATGACCCTGAGATCATGACCTGAGCCAAAACCAAGAGTTGGACGCTTAACTGATTGAGCCACCCAGGCACCCTAAGGTATTAATGTTTTTTAATAAACTCCAGGCACAGGATTAGACACATTGTGAACATTACCTCATATAATCCTCAAAGTGATCTTGAATATAAATGTATTATCCCTTTTTCACACTGAGGAATCAAGCTGAAAGGAATTAACTAACTTGTCAAAAATCGAACAATTAGGAATTTAGGTCTGATGTGTGTTCTGTTTGGGGTCCATGTTATAAGGAATGTTCCCAAAGTGGTCCATGGCTGTAAGTGAGATGATTATGGGTAGTAAACAAAGTGGCATTCAGTAATGACAGCATTAGACCATAAGAAAATTATTCCCTCTAAAACTTCTTTGTAATTAATTTTATTACATCAAGGATAAAGTCTCAGATTGGTGCCAGTGCCATTAATCTGGTGCTCCGATTAATGCTTCCCCAGTAATTGCTCCTCTCTCCCTCTCTCTCTCCTTATTTCACTTAAGGGCGGCAGGTAAGACTCTAAAGCCAGAGTTTGTTGGCAGTGTATAAATTTTCTACAACTTAAAGCAAGGGGTTCTGGTTTCCCATTTGCAATAGTTACATAGTTCCTTCAGAAATAAAATTTTAGATAAAAGTCCTGAGCTTAGGGGCGCCTGGGTGGCTCAGTCGTTAAGCGTCCACCTTCGGCTCTGGTCATGATCCCGGGGTCCTGGGATCGATCCCCGCATTGGGCTCCCTGCTCCGCGGGAAGTCTGCTTCTCCCTCTCCCACTCCCCCTGCTTGTGTTCCCTCTCTCTGTGTGTCTCTCTCTGTCAAATAAATAAATAAAATATTAAAAAAAATAAAGTCCTGAATTTACTTAAGGAAAATATTAATGAGATAATGGTACAGGTGATATATTCGGCAAAAATTGTGGAGGTGGCACAGTGTCTGGTTTAGAAAACCCTGCTCTAAAGCAAATTTACAAAGCCCTGAAATAGAAACAAGCAACAGAAGGCATTGCTATGATAGGGAAACTCAGACACATAAAATAATTATCTCCAAAATTCTTTAAAAGTGGTGTGCTTGAGGAACAGAAAACTAACTCGACATAACTGGGGAAAATACCACTGAGATACAAATTCTGGATGTACAATGAAGCTATAGTTCCTGACGAATGGTGCCAAAAATACAGTGGGGGACGTATATAAGTGACCAGAATACAAGTAGGGAACTAAAAAATGCCCAAAAGAAGAAAAAAATACATGTGGATGTGAGAAATCACAGTTCTACGGTGTTAGTTACCTTTAATTACCTTCTGTTATCATTAAATTTGTTAATTATAATTAATAATTATTCACATTAATTAGATATTTGTTTAAAGTCATAATATATAAATTATATAAATATTATAAATTAACTTACTTAATTTCAATTAATAATTTTGTCATGCATGCTCAGAATAATGAGTATCCTTGCTAAGTCTATCGTATAAAAGGAGAAATAAGGACAAATAGCTTTAATCTCATTTTAGATGGCATACAAATGCAAAATACTCCCACTTGCAAAAGGGCTGGGCACTCTCTCTTATAACTGCAAGAAAAGCCTCGATGGGTTTGGCAAACATGACCTGCTAAACTGCTAACCATTTAGAAGAAATCGGAATTCATAACCCCGGTAAAGCTGCCACGTCTTTAACACGGTACCAAATCAGGGCTCCACCAAGGTATGGTGCTGCCCGAGAAACTGTCATCACTTAGTACACTTCTGGGTAAACCTCTACCGATGAAGGGACTGGATTTGCTCTTCTAGTCTTTATGCTGACATCTGTTTATAGGGAGTATCGGAGTAAATTCAAATGGTCCAAAAGCTGGGGCTTTCTGTGAGGCCACCTGTCCGTGGCTTGCTCCTTGTTCTGCCATCAGCTTCCAAGGTATCAGCTAATACAGGACATCTGCCACTCTCTAGCTCCGGAGAGGCTATCTGGTGACAGGGCGGGCAGGGACCCGACAGCACAGACTCCACGTTCAAATTCTGATTCTCCCGCTTATTTGAGCAAGTTGCTTAATTTCTCTAGGCCTCAATGTCTTCAACTGCAAATTGAGTGAAAGGATCTTATTAGGAGATTTTGAAAATTAAGTGAAATAAAGCAAGAGGATATTCGGTGAGGCCGGGCACATAATAAGTAAAACGTCAATTATCATTAGCTACTATCAGCCTGTGTTAGAAGTACAGTGTTCTCTCCTCTGGGCATTCCAGAGCCCTTGGGAAACACGAGCCTTTTAATCTTACTCTCTTGTGCCGGTACTTAGGGGAGCGCTTCAGGCCAGCTTCCCACATGCAACTTTTGGCTGTTTCCTCAGCTCCTCCGAGTTCTCTCTCTCTCTCTCCCTGTACCTCCCCGGCCAGAAGAGCGACTCTGGAGGCCCTACCTCCCTCAGTGACTCAAATCCCTCTCCTTCTGCTACACCACCAAAGAGAAAGCCTGCATTAAAATTCAAACAGGGACTTGGATTTCTCCAGAGAGGTGACTTTCACCATAACCTCCACAGAATCTAGTCTGGAGCATTCTTCTCATTTGCCACTCGCTTTAGTTGGCTAAGAGTTAACATTTAATACAATGCTTGTGCTAATCTTTTTATAGCCACTGACGGCAGCTCCCTGGAAACTTCTACATTTTGTTTCTGACAAACAGTATGTCAGACATTTGCCCAAACAAAACATAAAGAAAGTGCCTGAACTCAGCCTGTGCTATTTTTGCATACCTTTCACTTTATAGCCAAGCGCTACGATAAAGACGTTGTGTAGGTTTAGTGAGATAGAGTATGTAAGACCCTTAGACTCATTCGCCTGTGTATGGAACACAATGTTTAATTCTTCAGAATATCTATCTGGAGGAAGAATCATTCCCGAATGGTATATTTCCAGGAGTGTATGCCGAGTGGGCAGTCGGCCCCCGCTGCTGTGTTCTAAAGCCCTGCCAGGCTGGCTTAGCCATTTGGCTTTCTGAGAGCCAACTGGAATGAAGACACCACAGAACTCTTACTCATTCCTTGCTTTTACTCATCCTGAGGCTTGATTGTTCACATCTCCTCGGATTCTCAACGTACCGGAGTACCCTTATTATAAATTACCTCTTTGGGCTTAGGCGAGCACAAGTAGATATCTGCCACGTATAATAAGAATTCAAATTTAAAACTGAAATTTAAAAAAAAAAAATTAAGGATATTAAGCTTATCAGCAATATATTGGGCTTTTATGTATCTTAGTACATCTTTTT
The DNA here is from genome assembly GCF_964656455.1 of Halichoerus grypus. Lineage (NCBI taxonomy): Eukaryota > Metazoa > Chordata > Mammalia > Carnivora > Phocidae > Halichoerus > Halichoerus grypus. The sequence goes on along the minus strand of NC_135714.1, from coordinate 99,517,959 downwards.
TTCACTGTAAAAGCTCATCGACTTGTTTCGACAGCCAACAGGTAGGGTTAACTGCCTCTAAAAATATCAGTAAAGAAAAACACTCTTATTCAGTGAATTTCTCAAAGTAATGAGGAATAGAAAACACACACATACATAGCATTTCAGATTTCATTTTACCCTCACCAAAATTATCTTCTTGTTAAAATGACCTAAATCTTTTGAATGAAAATAATAGGAGTTTCTTATGATACTCAATATTCAATATTCTTGTGATATTAGTAATATGTGCTAACTGTAGAATTTTAAGTAGCGATATGATATACTTTGGCAAATGCGTATCATTTATTGTAGCAACAGATTTTAAGCAATTTGCGGTACTGGGAAGTCACAGTAGCTGCTTTACTTCTTTTTGTAACGTATATGTTAGGAAATTTAGTCCCACCATCCTTCCTCAGGTTCTTCTTTGACTATTTACGCATACCCTTCCAACATACTACGCGCTTTCTTGTCTCTGCATCTCCCCCTTAACTAAGTTTGCAAGGAAAACTTCTAATCATCCTGCAGGGCGTGATTTAAACATCACCGTCTGGGCAAGTATTCTCTGCACTTTCTGTCTATACCTCTCTGAGCAGAAGCAATTTTTTACTTCCCATTTATTTTTCATCATAACACTTTGTAAAAACATCTAGTATTTTTATATCTGCTCTATTAGTAATTTCAGGTCTGTCACCCCAAGTTATCTGTAAATCCCTTTATGGCAAAAACTAGGTCATGTTCATAATTGTGTCTTTCTAGCACATTAGACAATTTCTCATTGATGACTGACATTTAGTACATGTTTGTTGTTGTAAACAAGGAATTTCAGTTCAGAAAAATGTGAGGAAAGTTTCAGGTGGTCCTGGAGTAATGGTTTTGAGAATTATTAAAATGTTATTAAATATAGTACTAGGGCCTTTTCTGGTTTAGACCTATTTTTTCGATTTATGATTTTATTAAAGCTTGCCAAAAGTTGTTCAAAGTAGTTTTATCAATTTCTATTCCAAGCAACAGTGTATGAGACTTCCAGGTGTTCCCTACCTTACCAACACTTAGCATTTTCACATTATATTTATATACTTATATACATACACACATATCACTTGATTTGGTTTGACATCTTATTCAGCATTTTTGTTTCTAATGTTTATAAGTGAAGTTGGACTATATTAACTAAACTTTTCCTAATGTAATCATTTCCTTCATTCCACTTTGGGTACAGGCTTCCTTTTTTCTAGCTTCTTATAGTGAAAACTTAGGTTCACACAGATTCAATAGTCTCTCTGGATTTGTATATGTATGTGTGTATACACATATGCATGTATGTATACATATATTTATATATTAGATATCATGAGATATATATCTTAATATATTAAGAGTATTTATATTATATAATATCAATCTTATGTCTTACATATTCTTATTAATATCTACTTTTTTACTGTATTAATTAATATGTAATATAATTAGTATATTAATATTAGCTATAGTAATATCAGGAAAAATATATCTTAAGGTAGAATTATTTTCTGAAGAAGTTTAAGTTCTAATGATAAATATTTAATATATGCAATATATATGTAATTTATAATACATATGATATATACTCTAATATATAATAAGATATATATTAATGACATAAGTTTATCATATATCTTTATTTATTTATACATAATTAATATGCATATATTAAATATATATTACATATCTTATATTGTATATTTGTATTTGTAGGTATATTGTATATTTATATTGTATTTTAAATGTATATTATATATTTTATATATATTACATATAATATATAAATTATACATTAGATTATATAAGTAAATAATATATAAGAAGTTTAAGATCTAATGATATATATCTAATATATACATAAATATATATTAGATTTATATATATGAAAGACATATTCAATTATATATTAGACCATAATTTTATACTTATATGTAACTTAATGTACAATGTACACATATAATGTGTGATTGATATATATTCTATATTATATAATTTACACCTTTTGTGTAATCTGCCAAGTTAGGTGGGATTCTTTCTCACCAGATTAGCTTTCTGTGCTTATGCTACTGTGTTTTCTCCCAATTACTTAAAACAAATAAAACCCAGAAGTTCCTTACTTCGGAGACAGCTAAGATTGCTTACAGTTACCCTAATTTCTGCTTCTGTTCATTTATAAATCTTGTGCTGTCATTTCAATTGCCAAGAAACCAAGCTACAACCACTCATTGTTCTCAGGTACTTACGCATCCATGTTAAAGATCAAGTGACCAATCTCCTCTGCTAATGCTTTTGACTCTTCTCAAAGCCAGCCACAGAATTCAGGAAAATCAAAGGTAAGTGAATAAGCAAATTCAAGATGTCTTTTTAAACTATTTTGTTTTCTTTTTTTCTTACCCTACAAAGGAAACACTACTAGAAATAATCTTTATTTAATATTCCATCTTGCATAATTAGCTCAATAGTATCATAAAAGCTACAAGGGAAGAATTGTGAAATCAGACAAGTTTCACCCTCATTGGTTGTTACATTCTGGTAAAAATGTTATTAATTTAATGTAGTTCAGAGATTATATACTTTATAGAAAAGCACTCATATATCATACATAATATGTTACTATCCTAAAGGGAAACTGATGTAATCCTTATGTAACATTTGTGTATTCTATCCAAAAAGAGGATTTTACTTTCCTCCATTCTGATGTTGTTGGTTACTGATACAATCAACCACAGTCATTCATCCTTATCCTCCACAGGTAAAAATTTCCTTTCCTGCTTGCCCAAAAACTCTGACATTAGGCAGAGAGGCCAAACACTGTCTTCTATAAGGAAGGACAGTTTCAGAGCCTCATGAAAAGGATCGTGCCAGGAACTCTAATGACGCTTCAAGGAATGGACTCAAAATACAGCACAGAAGCAGCAGTTTGAAAGACACCTGGAAGGAGACTGATTTCCTGATCTTGCAACTTGTGCTGGGGGTATAGGGATCTTTAGGAGATTTCTCCAAGAACAAAAGAGCTGGTGGGTGCAATTTCCCTCCCCCGCCCCCCAGTCTAAATATCTGGACAACTGCAGGATCCAGCATGAATACTCTTCACTTAGCTTGCTAACACTGTATGCCTCACCCCTGCATTCTCCTGCGGACCTGCCCACTTCAACACACCCTCAGCAAGAGTCCACCCAAAGGCGCATCACAAGCCTGGCAGTGTGCAAGCAGCCCTAACAGGGGCCAGCACCACTCCACAGTGACTCCTGCCCCGGGGAGAGGGCAAGAAAACCACATACACCAGTTTGTCTGCAGCCCCAGCAGTGGGCTGGGGGCAGACATATGGTCTGACTGCAGGCCCCACCCCCCAACAAAAGCTCCTCAGGGGACCACACAGGGAAAGTGCCCTGCAGTTCAGTGAGACTGAAGCTCTGGCAAACTGCTGATCTGAGTAAACTCAAGCCCAGGAGGGCCTCAGACTGGCCTATTAACGGCGCAGAGACCAAACCCTGCCCACAACAGACAAAGAGAGCCATTGCAGATGACTGGACTAAAGACAAACACAGGTCAGCCACAACAGTAGGGCACATACAACACACATAGGAGACGCCTCTGAAGCATCAGGTTCTGGGCAACAGGGGACATTGCACTGCAGGGCACAGCAGGAGCTCTTCTTCATAAGGCCACTACCTTCACGAGCAGGATAGGTAGCTGACTTTCCTAACTCAAAGAAACAGAGAATTAGGGCGCCTGGGTGGCTCAGTCGTTAAGCGTCTGCCTTCGGCTCAGGTCATGATCCCAGGGTCCTGGGATCGAGTCCCACATCGGGCTCCCTGCTCTGCGGGAAGCCTGCTTCTCCCTCTCCCACTCCCCCTGCTTGCGTTCCTGCTCTCGCTATCTCTCTCTCTGTCAAATAAATAAATAAAAAATCTTAAAAAAAAAAAAAAAAAAAAAAAAAGAAACAGAGAATTAGACAAAATAAAGAGATAGAGGAATATGTCCCAAATAAAAGAACAGCACAAAATCACAGCAAGAGAGCTACATGAGATGGAGATAAGTAAAATGCCTGATAGAGAATTTAAAGTAATAGTCATAGAGATACTCACTAAATGTGAGAAAAGAGTGGAGAACCTCCATGAGACTCTCAACAAAGAGATAGAGAACATAAAAAAGAACCGATCAGAGATGAAAAACTCAATAACTGAAATTAAAAGTACACTGGATGGAAAAGAGGAAGCACACTAGAGGAAGCAGAAGAATGAGTCAGGGACCTGGAGGGGAGAGTAACAGAAAGCAATCAAGCTGAACAAAGAGGGAGAAAGAATAATAATAAAAAATGAAACTAGACTTAGGGAACTCAACAACACCATCAAGCATAATAACATTGCATAATAAGGATCCCAGAAGAAAGAGAAGAGGGGGCAGAAAATGTATTTAAAGATATAACAGCTGAAAACTTCCCAAATCTGGGGAAGGAAACAGAAATCCAGATTTAAGAGGAACAGAGGGCCCCCAACAAAATCAACCCAAGGAGGTCCACCCCAAGACACACAGCAATTTAAATGGCAAAAAGGAGTGGGAAAGAGAATTTTGGAAGCAGCAAGAGAAAAGAAAATAGTTGCGTACAAGGGAAACCCCATAAGGCCATCCGCTGATTTTCAGCAAAAACTTTGCAGGCCGGAAGGGAGTGACATGATATATTCAAAGTGCTGAAAGAAAAGAACCTGCAACTAAATATTCTATTCAGCAAGGCTATCATTCAGAATAAATGGAGAGATAAATAGTTTCCCAGACAAAAAAAGTTAAAGAACTTCAGCACAGCTAAACCAGCCTTACAAGGAACGTTAAAGGAGATTCTTTGAGTGAAAAGAAAAGACCATAAGCAGGAATAAGAAGCACAAAAGCAGTACAATCAAGTATATCTACAAAAACTAGTCAAAGGAGTCACAAAATACAAGGATGTAAAGTACGTCACCATACACCTAAAATGTGGGGAGAGAGGAGTAAAAATTTAGTGCTTTGAGAATGAGTTCAAACTTAAGGGGAACCATCAACTTAATAAAGACTGCATTATGTGTATAGATGTTACGTGTAAACCTAATGGTAACCGCAAATCAAAATCTGGTAATATATATGCAAAAAATAAAGAGAAAGAAATCCAAGTAATCCACTAAAGAAATCCTCAAACTGTGAGAGAAGAGGGGTATGTGCCCTCTAGACCTACTTGTTGAGGGTTTTTATCCTGAACGGCTGTTGTACTTTGTCCCACACTTTGTCTGCATCAGTTGAAATTATTGCATGGGATTTATCCTTCCTTTGTTGATGTGATGTATGATGTTGACTGATTTGTGAATATTAAACCACCCTTGCATCCCAGGAATAAAGCCTATTTGATCGTGGTGAATGATTTGTTTAATGCATTGTTAGATTCTGTTTGCTAATATTTTGTTGAGGATCTTTGCATCTATGTTCATCAGAGATACTGGCTTGTAGCTCTCTTTGTATTTTTGGTAGTGTCTTTATCTGGTTTTGGTATCAGGGTAATACTGGCTTCATCGAGTGAATTTGGAAGCTTTTCTTCCTCTATTTTTTGGAACAGTTTGAGAAGCATAGGTATTAACTCTTTAAATGTTTGTTAGGATTTGCCTGTGAAGCCATCTGGCCCTGAACGTTCGTTTGTTGGGAGTTTTTTGGTTACTGATTCAATTTCATTGCTGGTAATCAGTCTATTCAAATTTTCCATTTCTTCCTGATTCAGTTTGGGAGGTTATATGTTTCTAGAAATTTATCCATTTCTTCTAGGTTGTCTAATATATTGGTATGTCATTTCTCATAATATTCTTATAATCCTTTGTATTTCTGTGGTGTTGGTTGTTATTTCTCCACTTTCATTCTGATCTTGTTTATTTGAGTCCTCTCTCTCTTTTGATGAATTTGGTTAAAAGTCTATCAACAAAATTGATAATTTTGTTGATCTTTAAAAAAAAACAAAAACAGCTTCTGGTTTCATTAAGAAAGACTTTTTGGGGTGGCAACCTTTGAATACAGACTTAAAGAATGAGAGATGACAATCTATGTGAAGACCTGGGCAAAGTATATTCCAAGCAGAAGGAATAGCAAATCTGAATCTCTGAAGCAGCAACAAGTTAAAGGAAGAGCAAGAAATCTGGTATGGCTGAAGCAGTAGTACTAAGCTAGTAAGTAAGCTAGTAGTAAGCTAGTAGTACTATTTTAGGGCACATTTAGGTATTTTGTTCACCATGTATTTTTTGAAAATTGACTTTTTAAAATATTACATTAAAATTAAAATATCATATCTTATTTACTTAGTTTTTTGGTGCACCTCAAATTTTGTGTGCCTGGTTTCACCCACTGTAGTATCTATTTGGGCCAAGGGCCTGAAAGGTTAAATGTAATTTCCAGGTATGGTCAGTAGAGGGCAGCAAAGGGTAGTGGAGTGAGCACTCACAGCCAAGGCCTGGGCATCCCTTTTTTCCCTCTATAGAGATAAAAATCCGTCAGTGGTAGTAGAAAGTCCAGAGTGCCAGAATCAGGAGAGAAATTACTCATAGGGATACTGATCCAGAATGGGGATCAGCTGAGGAGGCACAATTCACAGCCTGGTATCTATCTTAGAGATGTGAACCACTAGACATCAGGAGGGGAATCATTAGACTTTCCCAGTCCCGACTCCTCCTCCTCCCCGCCTGTCTAAAACCTCAGATCTGGCTCCATAAAGTAACAGGAGTCTCCTGTCCATCTTGGGAGCTGATGCAAACTTCCTGACTGACAGTTAGGACATGGTACCAGCAGTGGCTAAGTGTTCCTCAACCAGCCATTTCAGGGAGGAGAGACTGAGTGGCATAGGGGCACCATAGGCAAACACTGACAGCTGATGAAAACACTCACATGTGTGTCAGTTAAATAATTTGGGAGCCAACCTAAATGGGATGCGGCTTAAAATATATTTTCTTTCCTCCTCCAGAAGGAAAACATTGTTTAGGTGAGGAAAAACTATATGACTTTGAAATTAGACAAACTTGACTCTGCAGATTATTTGGTATCTCAGTTACTTAACTTTATTGAGCTTCAGTTTCTCCATCTATAAAATGGAAATAATGATTCTTACCTCACAAATCTGCTGCAAGGAAATGAGATGATGTCCATAAACTGCCTGGCAAAGAACTTGGCAATTTGTAGTTACTCAGTTGGCATTACTACCTGTTCTCTGTCCCTGTCTTTGGTCATGGGAGAATACCCATTATATTGTTGCTATTTTGAATAAAAAGCCTCATTGTCTCCTATAAGCATAACTAAATTATTTGAAGGATTAATCTGTTAGGTACCATACTAACATTTCTGCAGTATGATCTCATTTAATTCTCACAACAACCCTATGAAGCAGATGCTTTCATCATCATTTTGATTTTACAGATAAGGACATTGAGGCTTTAGAAGTATAACAGGTTTACCCAGTGTCATGTAGGTAGTAAATCATAAGGAAGGATTAAAACTAGGTAATTGGATTCCAGAGCTCATGCTCTTGACACTGCATAATGTTTTCCAATATACACATTTAATCAAAGATTTAAAATTTTAAGGGAATAAATCAGAGAAGAAATTAAAAAATACATGGAGACAAATGAAAATGAAAACACAATGGTCCAAAAACTTTGGAATCCAGCAAAAGCTGTTCTATGAGGGAAGTTTATAGCAATCAAGGCCTACCTCAAGAAGTAAGAAAAATATTGAAGAAACAACCTAAACTTACACCTACAGAAGCTAGAAAAAGAACAAACAAAACCCAAAACCTAAATAGGAAGGAAGAAAATAATAAAGATTAGAGCAGAAATAAATGAAATAGAACCTAAAAAAAAACCCAATAGAGCAGATCAATGAAACCAGGAGCTGGTTCTTTGAAAAGATCAACCAAATAGATAAACCTTTAGCCAGACTCATAAAAGAGAGAGAGAGAGAGAGAGAGGACTCAAATAAACAAAATCAGAAGGGAAAGAGGAGAAAGGACAACCAACGCCACAGAAATATGAAGGATTATAAGAGAATATTATGAAAAATTGTATGCAAACAAATTGAACAACCTAGAAGAAATGATAAATCCCTGGAAACATATAACCTCCCAAAACTGAATCGGGACGAAATAGAAAACTTGAACAGACTGATTACCAGGAATGAAATTGAATCAGCATTCAGAAAACTCCCAACAAACAAAAGTCCAGGAGCAGATGGCTTCACAGGTGAATTTTACCGAACATTTAAAGAAGAGTTAGAAGGAAAGCTTCCAAATTCACAAATTCATTCTGTGAGGCCAGCATTACCCTGATACCAAAACCAGGTAAAGACATTAAAAAAAAAAAAAAAAAAAAAAGAGGACGCCTGGGTGGCTCAGTCAGTTAAGCGTCTGCCTTCAGCTCTGGTCATGATCCCAGAGTCCTGGGATCGAGTCCCCCATCGGGCTCCTGGCTCGGCGGGGAGCCTGCTTCTCCCTCTCCCACTCCCCCTGCTTGTGCTCTCTCTCTCTCTCTCACTCTTGCTCTATCGCAAATAAATAAAATCTTTTTAAAAAAAGAGAGAACTACAGGCCAATATCTCTGATGAACACAGATGCAAAAATCCTCAACAAAATAATAGCCAACCAAATCCAACAATACATTAAAAAATCATTCACGGTGATCAAGTGGGATTTATTCCTAGGATGCAAACGTGATTCAATATTCACAAATCAATTAACATCATACATCACATCAACAAGAGAAAGGATAAAAAGCACATGATTATTTTAATAGATGCAGAAAAGCATTTGACAAAGTACAATATCCATTCATGATAAAAACTCTCAACGAAGTAGGTTTAGAGGGAACATATTTCAATGTAATAAAGACCATATAAAAACCTACAGCTAAAATCATACTCAATGGTGAAAAACTAAAAGCTTTTCCCCAAGATCAAGAGCAAGACAGGGATGTCCATTCTCACTACTTGTATTCAACATAGCACTGGAAGTCCTAGCCCCAGGAATAAGACAAGACAAAGAAATAAATGGCATCCAAATGGGTAAGGAAGAAGTAAGACTTTCACTATTTGCAGGTGACATGATACTATATATACAGAAAACCCTCAAGTCTCCACCAAAAATAGACTAGAACTGATAAATGAGTTCAGGAAAATCACAGGATACAAAATCAATATACAGAAATCTGCATTTTTATACACTAATAATGAAGAAGCAGAAAAAGAAATTAAGAAACAGTCCCATTCACAATTATACCAAAAATAACAAACTACTTAGGAATAAACTTAAACAAGGAAGTGAAAGACCTATATTCTGAAAACTATAAAACACTGATGAAAAAAAATTGAAGACAACATGAATGGAAAAATATTCTATGCTTATTGATGGAAGAACAAATATTTTAAAATGTCCCATACCCAAAATGATCTACAGATTTAATGCAATCCCTATCAAAACACCAATAGCATTTTTCACAGAACTAGAACAAATAATTCTAAAATATGTATGGTACCACAAAAGGCCCCAAATAGCCAAAGCAATCTTGAGAAAGAACAAAATTGGAGGTATCACAATCCCAGATTTCAAGATATATCACAAAGCTGTAATAATCAAAACAGTATGGTACTGACGGAAAAGTAGACAATAGATCAACGGAACAGAAGAGAGAATCCAGAAATAAACCCATGATTTTATGTACAAGCAGGGAGGCAAGAATATACAATGGGAAAAAGATAGTCTCTTCAAAAACTGGTGTTGGGAAAACTGGACAGGTACATCCAAAAGAATGAAACTGGACCACTCTCTTACACTACACACAAAAATAAAATTCAAAATGGATTAAAGACCTAAATGTGAGACTTGAAACCAAAAAAGTCCTCGAAGAGAGCACAGACAGTACTTTCTCAGACACTGGTTGCAACAACATCTTTCTAGATATGTCCCCTGAGGCAAGGGAGACAACAGCAAAAATAAATTATTGGGACTACATCAAAATGAAAGGCTTCTGCACAGCAAAGAAAACCACCGATAAAACTAGAGGACAAGTTACTGAATGGGAGAAGATATTTGCAAATGATAGAAAAGGTTAGTATCCAAAATATATAAAGAACTTATACAACTCAACACCAAAAAACCAAATGATCCAATTTAAAAATAGGCGGAAGACATCAACAGACATTTCTCCAAAGAAGACACAGATGGCCAACAGACACACGAAAAGACGCTCAAATCACTCATCATCAGGGAAATGCAAACGAAAACCACAGTGAGCTATCACCTCATACCTGTCCAAATGGCTAAAATCAACAACACAAGAAACAACAGGTTTTGGCAAGATTGTGGAGAAAAAGGGACTCTTGTGCACTGTTGGTGGGAATGCAAACTGGTGCAGCCCCTGTGGAAAACAATATGGAGGTTCCTCAAAAAATGAAAACTAGAATTGCTATATGATCCACAACTGAGTATTTACCCCCAAAATAGAAAAGCACTAATTTGTGGGGTGTCTGGGTGGCTCAGTCGGTTAAGCATCTAGCTCATGGTTTCAGCTCAGGTCATAATCTCGGGATCGTGGGATCGACCCTCACATTGGGTTCTGCGCTCAGCACAGAGTCTGCTTGAGATTCCCTCTCCCTCTTCCTCTGCCCCTGCCCCCACCTGTCTGCTCACCCTCTCTCTTTCTCAAATAAATAAATAAATAAATAAATAAATAAATAAAATCTTTAAAAAAAGAAAAACACTAATTTAAAAAGATATATGCACCCCTATGTTTGTTGCAACATTATTTACAGTAGCCAAATTATGGAGCAAGCCCAAGTGTGTCCACTGATAGATGAATGGATGAAGAAGATGTGGTATATATATATATATATATATATATATATACACACACACACACACACACACACACACACACACACACACAGACACACACACAATGGAATATTATTCAGCAATAAAAAAGAATGAAATCTTGCCATTTGCAACAACATGGATGGATTTAGAGGGTATAATGCTAAGTGAAATAAGTCAGAGAAAGACAAATACCATATGATTTCACTTATATGTGGAATTTAAGAAACAAAACAAATAAAAAAGAGATAAACCAAAAGACAGACTCTTAGCTATAGAAAACAAACTGATGGTTATCAGAAGGAAGGTGGGTGGGGGGCTGGATGGTAGGTGATGGGGATTAAGAGTACACTTATCATGATGAGCACTGAGTAATGTATAGAATTATCGAATCACTATATCGTACACCTGAAACTAATATAACACTGTTAATTATACTGGAATTGAAATAAAATAAATATTAAAAAATTCAAAGAAAGAAATTGAATTAAGAAAATAGTCTAGGGGCACCTGCATGGCCCATTCAGTTAAGCATCTGCCTTCGGCTCAGGTCGTGATCTCAGGGTCCTGGGATCGAGCCCCACATCGGGCTCCCTGCTCCTAGGGGAGTCTGCTTCTCCCCCTCCCCCCCAACCCCCTCCCCGCTCATGCTCTCTCTCTCTCTCTCACTTCTCTCTCAAATAAATAAAATCTTCAAAAAACCTTTTTTTTAAAAAATAGTCTTGTCTTTGCAACATGCTTAAAAACATTGGTATTATGGGCATAGGATCACCTTATACTGTCTCTTCTATTTGATATTTAGGGTGAAAAGTTAAGTGTTCAATGAAATAGATGAAAACAAACCCTATCACTGTTATTCTATTTAGAGCTCATTCACCAAATTAAAATAAATAGCAATGGTATTTTAGAAGAAATTAAGCTTTAGCTATTACTGTAAATGTAACTATTACATGACTAAGGAAAGCTCCCTTTATCTTTCTGAGAAAACTTTTCTCTCCTTGGCTTTACTACAAGGGGAAGATAGAATCAGAACACTACATCTTTCTCAATTAATTCCTGAAGACTAGTAACTCACAATCCTGGTTACATACAAGAATCACTCAAAAATTTTTTTAAAATACAGGTTTTCTGGATCTGATGAATCAGAACCTCTGGGGGTTACAGAGGGAGTGCCTGAAAACTCCCCCAAGTGAGACTGATGCATATCAGTATTGATAAGCAGATACTAGATTCTAGAAGGAGAGTTTCCCTGGTCTCTAAATCTCGAACTTCTCTGAAGGGAGAGGCAGAGAAATGGGACATAATCCGGGAATTGGGGAAGGTGCAGAGATAAGTTTGCCTACATTTTTACCTTAAATAAATGTTGACAGATGCTTGATGGGAGGCCAGAAAGTGTTGCCCAATGAGCCTCCATGGTTCTAATACAATCAAACGTGTCCAGACTAGCACTTGTCCCTTTAAAAGTGGTGAGAAGGGGCATCTGGGTGGCTCAGTCGGTTAAGCTTCTGACTCTTGATCTCGGCTCAGGTCATGATCTTGGTTCAGGTCATGATCTCAGGGCTGTGAGATCGAGCCCCAGGTCAGGCTCCACTCTCAGCACTGTTTGTGCTTGTCCCTCTCCCTCTGCTACCCGCCCCCCCCAAATAAATAAATAAAATCTTAAAAAAAATAAAAGTGGTGAAAAGTCTGAAGGCCACTATCTACATGTCACTTCTGTGCTAGTTTGGTTTTCAGATGAGAGGCCTCAGTAAAGTCTAAGAGGTCTACCAGGACTTGTGCTCTTGCCTCTACTTACTTTTTCAGGCATATTTCATGCTCCTGTACCTTCTGCCTGTGTCTGCAATCTAGCAAACTCTTCCATGTCTCTGAAACGTCACATATTCGCATTCTGTCCCTTCAGCTGAAAAATGTATCTTCCCTTCCAATACACTTCTCTTCTTGTCCCTTCCCTCTGCCTTCCTCTTTTCTCTCCTCTCTCTAATCAATCCCTAATTATTCTTTAAAGCTCATTTTAAAGGAGCTCTTCAAAGGAGACTTCTTCACAACTGAAATCAGGTGTCAGGTCCCTCTTTTAATTTCTCATCTCACTCTTTAATTTTTCTCTGCAGTACTTTCCAGAGTCTGGTGTTACACAGTTATTGATGACGCTCTTTGTTTAATTTCTGCCCCCGCACCCCCCCATTTAAATCCTGGTTTTGTGAGAGTGGGGCCTGGCTCTCTGTTGCCCAGACCTAGCAAGTGTCTTTCTCCTAGTACAGGTTCAAACACTATCTGTTGAATGAATGAAGTAAATGAGAGAGAGACTAGTTTAGGTCATGCCTTTTCCCCATCCATCCATGCCAGAAAACTATTTCATTCACCCATTCAAGAGAATTTTTGAATTCCTCCAATGTGCCAATGTTTGTGAGAATTAAAATGATAAATCAGACATAGACTCTTTCCTTGAGGTCCATAGAGTCGAGTGGGGAATAAAAGAGAGGGATTCACATACCTGTTAGAGGTGCCTATAAGGGAAACCACGAACTTTGTTAGTAGGATCAAATTTCAGTCCTCCACTGTTGTCAAAGGAAAGACACTGTCCGTGTGAGAAGAGTGGGGGGCCCTCACAGGAAGTTGAGTGACCTCCTGAGTCAGCTGGATTTGAATCCTTCACGTTACGTCGCAGCCGCTTGGGTTGAAAGCGTCTAACCTGTCCGTGAAGCACCTCCTCATCTGTAAAACGGTCAGTTTTCCAGTGGACAGGGAACACCGTCTCCACGGAAAATGTTTTTAACAGACTACTGTAGGTTCCGTCACACTGAAGAAGATGTCCACATGGCAAATAGATGTTTAGCATCACTAACCATTGGGGAAATGCACGTTAAATCCACAGTGAGATATCACGACACAGCTATCAGAACAGCTAAAATAAAAAATGACAACACCCAATGCTAGTGTGGCTGTGGGGAAACTGAATCACTCCCGCAGTACTGGTGAGAATGTGAAATGGCAGAGCCATTCTGGAAAACAGTTAGACAGTTTCTTAAAAAACAAAACAGAGCAGCTACCCTAGGACCTGGCAATTGGACTCCTGGGCATTTAGCCCAGAGAAGAGAAGACCGACGCTGACACAAAAACCTGTACACAGATGTTTACAGCAGCTTTATTAGTGGAAGCCCAAGCCTGCAGACAATCCAGAATTCCTTCAGCAGGTGGTGAAGCAAACTGTGATACAGCCGTATCCTGGCATACTACTAAGAGACACAGAGAAATGGACTGTGAGCACCTGTGGCAATCCGGATGACTCTCCCGTTATGTTGAGTGGAAAAAAGCAAATCACAAAAATGTTACATACTATATGATCCCCTCTGTATACCGTTCTTGAAATGTCAAAATTATACACATGGAGAACAGATTCGTGATTGCCAGGGATTAAAGAGGTGGGGGAGGTGGAAGGAAGTGTGTGTGGTTGTAAAAGGGTAATAGGAAGGATCCTTGTGGTGATGGAAGTGTCTGGAAGTCTCTATCTGTAGAAAATTGATGTAATCTCTCTGTATTATTTCTTACAGATACATATGAATCTATAGTTATCTCAAAATAAAAAAAAAGATTACTTTTAAAAAATCAAAACGTGCAGGCCAAATCAGGGAAACAAGTATGTCAGTTTGGCAGTTATGGCATGAGCCTTAGATCCGTGACATCATAATGGTAGTGATCCCAGGTTACTGTGGAATCCTCAGGCTTCAAGCATTTTACAGTACTCTGCCTAGTGCTGTAGACTCACTTGATTTTCAGTCCTGAGAACTGAAGACAAAAGGATGTTCACGTCATTCAGAAAACATGCTGAACTTATAGGTGCTCGTTCAAGGCTTCACCGCGGAAGGTAGTCTTTTGATATACTCTTTTTGAGCCTCAAAACAGACTGACAGTAACAGGGAGTGTTGTTCTCTTTTGTTTCTTCTAATACATGTAAACTAATGAGTAACTTCAGCACCAGCTTCATGAAAAGCTACTCAGGTTCGTAAGATTCAGTGCCGCTGAGCTGAAGAGAGCAGGGCTTACTTTCTCGGAGGAGACACTTTCTTGGCTCCACGAGAGAGAATTTTCCCAGGTCTATGAAAATATCTGTCCTATTTATGAAAGAACTTTTGCATTCTGTTCAATTTAGTTGTTTTACCTATGACGACCAGAAAGTCCTATCAGAGCTCAGTCAGAGCTCAGCCAAGTAACAGCTAAACTCTTGTGTTTAGAAACTTTTTGATGTTTCCAGTATTTTCGCCGATCTTTGAGAATTTTTCCCCCAAGTTTGAATATTGATTTAGATAAGATTTAGATAGATTTAGATAAGTAAATTTCCAGAATCTTCAGTTGTCTTCATTTTTATCTTAACATGAAAGCAAATTGTAATTAATTCTTCACACACACACCATATCATTTTGTTTTATATTAGGCCACAAATTGTCCTGTTTGTTGTTGTTTGCCTTCTTGTAATACACTCTACCTCTTGATTCTCCCCTTCCTAACAGCTCATGATTAGCTTTGCTGCTTTCTCCACCCCACGTCTGAGTGTTGGCATGCCCAAGGGCTTTGTCCTTGAAACTGTTCTCCATCGGTATCAGTTCACCAAGTGACCTCATCTCTCTCTCTTTTTTCAAAATATTGTGTTTATTTATTTGAGAAAGAGAGCATGTGAGAGAGAGAGAGAGAGAGCACAAACAGGGTGGAGGGGTAGAGGCAGAGGGAGAAGCAGGCTCCCCGCTGAGCAGGGAGCCCGACGTGGGGCTCGATCCCAGGACCCTGGGATCATGACCTGAGCTGAAGGCAGACGCTTAACCGACTGAGCCACCCAGACGTCCGACCTCATCTCTTTCAATAGCTTTCTATAACTCAGCGATCCCTGAATGTGAGCTCTGGAGCTCTGCTTTCGGGGTTGAGACTGAATTTTAGTGTTGTGCGAACCTTGACATTTAGCATACAACTCTATTGTATATTTGACTAGTAACTAGCTGCTCCGTGGTGTTTGGTGGGTTGCAGGAAGAGCTCTTCTGTTGAGGTGGACGCCCGCAGCAAAAGCACTACATCATCTGAGGGTGCCGCCCCTACCCTGCTTATCCACGGCCCCGTCGAGCTCAAGAGAGGCTGGAGGAGGCAGAAGCGGCACCTCTTCTTGTTCAGCGATTTCTTGCTGGTGTCCGATACCAAGTATGTATACTAAGCAACGTGCCCTCGTGATGATCACGAAGTTACATTTCCATTAACCCTTACCATAAGAAGACATGACATTTTTTTTCTTTTGTTTTTGCCCATGTTTTGATCCTTCATTCATTCAACAAGTACTTATGGAGGTCTTGTTTCGTGCCATACCCCCCCCTCCCCTGCCTGCAGAGAATACAATAGAGAATGTGACAAGCAGTGTCTCTCTTGCCTGGAACTTACAGACAAATGATAAAAATAAGAGGGGTAATTATAGATTGTGATTAGTGCTTCTGATAGAAGGTAGACAGGGGGCTGTGTGGAGATGATGGGAACGTTTGAGAGAGGGGTAGTCCAGGAGGGCCTCTCTGAGGTGGCAGCACTGAAACTAGATCTATGGGATGAGAAGCAGCCACGTTCCTAGACGAGGTGCCTGAACCTTCTAGGCTGAGGGACCGGCAGGCTACGTGGGTGCAACCTGACCCCTGGGGGGAGGGGCTCAGGAAGGCTGGTTTGATGGGAGCCGAAGCATGGGGCATGCGATCAGATGTGATACTGCGCTCAGGGTCCAGTCACACACGGTCTGCACAGGCCATGGTGAAAGTGGACACATTTTGCCATGGCATTTTTAACTAGGACTGACCGAATCTGATTTATAGCTCTAGCAAATTTTTCTGACTGTTGCTAGGTAATGGATGGATGCTTAAGCAAGAGTGGGAGCAGGGAGACTGGTTAGGGGAGGCAGTAGTCCTGATGGCTGCTCTCAAGGGCTCCAGGATAGGAGTGCAGTAAAAAGGAAGGAGGCAGCAGACAGATTTGGAATATATGCTGGAGACAGAACTAACTGCGTGTACTTTCCTCTCAACCCTGAACACAAATGCAGCTGATATCCAGCCTGGAACCTGATGATTGCTCAATAAGTGTCCAAAAGCAGGTGGGTGGGAGGTCAGCTGTTTACTTGCTCTGTCTCTGTTTTCATTATTCACAAAACATCATGAAAGACAAAGACTATTCCAACAAACCAAATACCAAGAAGCTTTTTAGTCACCAGAAAAAAAACTACCCCCCTTTATTTTGCTGCCCTCACCAGCTCCCAGTTATGCCATGCCATTAGTAAGACATGCAAGTACTAATGTGGCAAAATGCTATACTCAATCTGAGTGACATTAATGATAATTTATCAGGGGCTTACTACATGACAGATGTTATGCTAAGAACTTCATGTATGTAATCTTCTCCAACCTTACAACTACGCTGTGAGATGGGATTATTTTTATTTTAGAGGAGAACTCTGAAAATCAGAGGTCTGAAGGTTTTGCCCAGGTCACCATATTAGTGATGAGTAGAGTCTACATTTGAAATTAGGTCCGTTTCTTTCAAAGTACAGGCTTTTATTCTACGTGTGGTGCTGCTGTTTCTATTCTTTCTATTTTTCTGAATTTCATACAACATTCCATGAACACCTAGATTCTCTTTCATTATTGAAATCAACCTTTCCTTTACGGTGAGTAAACAACTCCAATCTGCTTGGTATCTGGTAAGAAATAGGTCAGAATGCTTAGTGAACTGAGAAATGACGGTAGTGTAGCTGTCCAAAAAAAAAGAAAAAAAAAAAAAAACCAGAGGCAAAGACAGAAATAGTAAAATATATTTGAGATGAGTGATATTGCCTACAGATGTAGCCTTGGAGGTGGTGATGTCATGAGGAGGACAGAGAGAAAAAGACTGTCCAGGTCCTGACATGAGGTCCATGTGACGCACTCTGCTCCTCCCGATAGAGGGCCACATCATTATTTTTAAAAAAGCAGAGTAGTTACCATTCTCTTTATTTAACCAAGGTGAGTACAGGAGACTAAAATGTGTGGGACGCATGCTGGGGACCACACGAGGAGCATTACAGATTCCTCGTGTGATTTCCCCACAGCCCTCCAAGGCCAGTATTGTTATCATCCACCGGCTGCAGAAATGAAAATGGGGATGGAGGAAGTCTCAGGAATGGACCTGTCATCCACAGGGAAATGGTGGGAGAGACTCCAAGCCAGGCCTGCCTTCATCCCAAGGCCACACTCTTCCTGCCACACCATGCCACACCTACTCTTCCATGCTCAGCCCGAGACACGCTAACAAACAGCAAACTCCTTTCCTGCTCCTTGGGACCTTGCAGACCACTCACATTCGATTTATAAGGGGAACAGGTTGTCCTTCACTTTGTTTTCATCTTTGTAATTATTATCGCACTTAGGGAGAGGAGAAGACCTTTCTTTTCCTACTAGAGCCGTTTATTGTCCTGGATACTGCTTACCTCGCAGCGGGTTTTACGGAACCTACGGTGTTCTGCTGAAAAGATTTTATATAAAGGCAGTGTTCTTTCTCCATGAGAGAACTGCATCCTTTTAAGAGCTGAATTTTTTATTTTGATTGGTTCACTATTACAAAAGAAGTGCAACATTTTTCCTCTTCACATATTGCTTCTGAGATAGGTCTTTGTGTCTACGCAAGGGTTTTTATGATGTGACAAAATCTACATCAATGTATTTAATAATGTTCTCTTTAAGAGACTCAGCTCCTGAAAGATTATCTTATATACTTTTTACATCCATTAGGAATATTAGAAAATGTAAGTGATCTCAGGCACTTGAATTTGGTTTCTAAAACCAAGGCCCTTGACAGAGAGAGAACACAGATTTTTGGAAGTCCAAGTTCGGGACACCATCAGGGTCAGGTTCCCACGAGAGCTGTCTTTCTGCTTGCAGATGGCTGCCCTCTGGCCTATGCCCTGTGGGGTTTCCTCAGCGCCTGCATGTACACACACACACACAGAGCTCTCTCTCCCTCTTCTTACAAGGGCACCGATCCTACTGGACTAAGCCCTTACCCTGATGGCCCCATTTACACTTAGTTACCGCTTAAAAGCTCTCTCTCCAAACATGGTCATATTGGCAGAGAGGGCTTCACGGTAAGACTGTGGGGAGCAGTGGGGGAGGGGACACAATTCTGTCCCTAGCAGTCACGAGCAGCACTTCATGCTGTGGCCGCGTACAAGTTTTTGCCACAGTTTTTAGAAAACGACTATGAGAACATTCCCATAGTAAATATTTGGGTATATTTATGATCACTGTTAATATTGGAAAAGTTTACATTTTTTTTTTCTAGAAGGAAACAACTAAAAAGAAATAGCTCCTGCATTAACAACCTTGTTTCATCCCTGTCATCCTTGTTCTTGGAGGATTGTGTTATGCCCTGAATCAATCTGTTCAAATTAATAATCTGAATTTAGGGCCTACGTTTTCCAATTAGCTATAAGAAGAAGGGGTTGGGGTGACCCAGGTTCCATTTTACCTCAGCTCACCTGCAGGCTTCAGCTGGAAACTCTCATCTTTAGGTTGACGCTATAGAAATTAACACAGATTGGGTAAGTAGTTGACTAATTGCTACCTATTTATTCTGTCAGAATTAGTGAATTTTAGTTTGTGTGTAATCGTAAAAGGAATTTAAATGTTTGTTTCTTCACAAAGAAATTATATTTCTCTAGTCGTACAAGATGTCAATAATAGTGGAAATTGTTTGGGGATTTTTTTCATACACCTTTAGAAATTTCTCAAGAATTGAGGTCAGATGGAACCTTCCTTATTACTTTTGATATTCATTAGAATACTAAATAAGTTATTTTTCAAATAAAATTATTACTTTATTTTTAAGAACAGTATCTGCTTGATAAATATTAAGATATTAATACTAGTAGAGGCCCATGAAGAATTTACAAAAAGGAAGGGACTGAACTTAGTTCTTTAGACATCACATGCCTCATATGTAGGTATTAAAGAATATGAAATGAAACAAAAAATGAATTTAAATTAGGTCAAAAGATGAAGATGACTATTAACTCATTATGCGTGAAATTACAAAGAATTACTTACAGAATATACCATGACCCCCACTCCCAACATCTGTAAAAGGATACCCCTTTCTTAGAACAGGGGAAATCTCCCTAGAATCCTGTAAATTTCCACAGTGCACTGGGGCTTCCCTTCTGGTATAAAGGTTGAGGTAACAGAAAGCAAGAGTGATATCCATCATGTTAATACAAATATAATAAAGGACTATTTTTAGAAATAAAAACCACAGTTCTTTCTCCTCCTCTTTCTTCTCCTCAAGTCAGTTTCCATTAGATTAATACTTTCCAATTTCTACTGAGATAATCCAGTTGGGTCAGTGATTGAGAGTGAAGAAATGCAGTAAGACCCTAGAAGAATCCACTGAAGTATGAAGCTTTGTTGTAATAAACTTTAAATATTTCCAAGCTAGCAAGTAGCTTTGTTAATACAATGTCTTGAGATCTATCCTCTCACTCCCCAGACAATCCCATGAGAAAGCCTGATGGCTCTGGGGACCGAAGTGAGGCTGAGTGAGGGTAGGAAACATGAGAAGGGTAGTTCATGGAACGATAGGTCAGCACCCACAGAGGCCAAGTGGTTACAAACATGGGCTCATGAGTTAGGCTGTCTGGGTTCAAACTCTCTTGCCTTTGGCAATTTTTTTGACCTTTCTGTGAGTTTCCTTATTTGTAAAATGGAGCTAATAAAGACCACCTAGTGTAGTTGTTTGAGGATTAAATTTTTTATATTTGTATTTATAAAATATTTAGAACAGTGCTTGGCATATGGTAAGTGCTCCAAATGTTATAGGACAGTAGAAACCATGCTCTGGGCTTTGGGATAACTCCTTGGTTTGGAGTAGATAATCTTGGCGCTTTCTTGAACTAAGGAGAGAATTATTGAGATGCCTTTTTCCAGGTCAATGTATTTGGAAGTTTCCACACAGTACCTCAGGTGTCTGTATACACACAGATACCTACATTAGAAAAACAAAAAAAAAATCTGTGAAAACAAACAGATATATGTCTATCTTTCCCATTAGCCATATATTTTTACCTTGGCAACGCCTTTGGAGTTACTATCTAGAAAAATGATTTTATCTGATAATCAGACATCTGATATCTGATAATGATTTTATCTGATGACTTTATTCATTGTGTCATAAACTTTGAATCTAGATTATCCTTCAAGTGCGCTTCCAGCAAAATTATTTTTCTTTCATAAAACCCATTGGAGAGTCTTAGCTTTAATTGTTCCATGAATCATTGGAGTCATAGGGATTTTTGCACATGAGGTGTCTTTGATCTCATTTTAGTTTAGTGTTTCCACATGTGTTTCTGAATAGGAAGGAGTTCCAGAGTGGTGTGTCCAAGTTCCCTAAGCATCCCTCAGAGGGCTTATAACTATTTAAATCTCAAGCCCACCTGAGAGTTAAAGTTGTGAATTAACCAAATTAATCAATATGGTGGTTTTCATGTTAGAGATCAAAGAAGATTAGGCAGAAATTGTCAAAAAGCAGTTTCACCACTGACAAAGTTGATCACCTTCTGACTCCTCAGAGAAATGGGAAGTATCCATCACTCACATATACGACCTCCTGACCACTGATCTGGGATTGATTGATTGATGGATTGATGATTTTTAAATTGGGCTCAATCTGTAGGCTAACAGTTTTTCAGTTTTAGCCAGAATCTAAGGGAAAATGATATGGATAAAATTTTAAGAAGGGAAATTGAAAATAACCTATGCTTTAAAGGCTAGAAAGTATTTTTTTTTTAATTAAGGTTGAAAATAACTTTTAAATCTTTCTGATCCAAGTTTATTTTTTGTTCTTGGTTTGTCTCTCTCTCTCTCTCTCTCTCTCTCTTTTGAAGATTTATTTATGTATTTATTTATTTTAGAGAGAATGAGCGTGAGCGGGGGGAAGGGCAAAGGGAGAGGGGAAGCAGACTCCCCACTGAGAGGGGAGCCTTACACGGGGACTCGATCTCAAGACCCTGAGATCACCACCTGAGCCGAAACCAAGAGTTGGATGCTTAACCGACTGAGCCACTCAGGCGCGCCCCCTGGTTTGTCTCTCTTAAGAAAAAAATTGTATGACTATTTTTATAAATCGTGTACAGGTAGCTTTGTTCAGCCCCTCAAATACTTTTTGAAGTAAGCAAGTCATAAATGAATAATTAACTCTAATAATAACCATAAAACTATATATAATAAGAAACAAATTCTAACAATAATAAATGAATTAATGGTTTTCTGAAAAAGCTCTGCAATATATCGTCTTTACTCAACACTCAACATTCAGAAAAATGGCCACTTGCTGCCATTTGAGGAAGTGTTTTCAGGGCCTTCCTAGGGCCAGACTTCGCTCAACACACACTTTGTAAAGGTCATGTCACCATTTGCTGTGCTGGGCACAGAGGGTAATAGAGACAAGGGAGGCATGCTGTGCCCTGGAGCAGTGAGAACTGGTCTCTGATGAGCACGGCTGTTCCCATAACATTTATGAAACAAACTGACAGAGGTCTTGTTTGGGTATCTTTCTAGGTATAAGAAAAAACTTAAGATAAAAAATAAAATACCACTGAACACCGTGTGGACTGCCAACTGTATGGACAGAGTGGAGGATGCCAACATCTGTGCTGGGAGGTCCTTTATCCTGGGCTGGCCCACGGTGACCTTTGTGGCCACCTTCAGGTAAGACCGACCGTTTGGTCTTGTATTTACATGGGTTAAAAAGAAAAACATTTTAATCTGATTATATATCAAGCCAGTGACTCACTTTTTGACTTCCCATAATGACACTCATTTGCCTTGTACTTTCCCCCAAAAGGTATGTACAAATGGGAGCAAGTAGATAACGTAGAGTGGGAACTATTGGAGTAATTTCTTTTGGTTTTGATCAGTGGTTTTTCAGATGGGCTCTAGGAGCCACTTGAGGAATTGGGTGTTTTAGGCATATGGAAGGAGAATCAAGAGAGTGAGGTTCTAGAACCCCTCTCCAATATCCTGCCCCCTAATTCCCAGGGGGTATCTGTGTTTCCAAATCACTGGCATATTTTTCTTGAGCAAGTACTATTAAAGAGTCCAATTAAATTTGAAAAATTGCTCTTATACTCCCAAGTTCATTCCTTTAAAAGTAGTATGTAATTATACAAAGAAATTAATCATGTCATTGAATATGAGGTTGCCTGAATTGCTGTGTACTGCTTATCTTAGTTGGTGTCTCTAGAGAGGTGACCATCGAAAACAACAGTATGATTGCGTTGAGTAGAGGTTAGTTGTGCAAGACACATTCTTAGGCTGACATGAGGATGGGGAATGTGACTCTCTACCCCGGACATCCTGAGCAGACACTCCTGAGTTTACAGGGGTGGTGCAACACTTACATCTGCTGTTTGAAACAACCACACCCCAAGTCTCATTCTTGTTTTGCACAATGAGTGTTCATCACATGCACTTAACACCCTCCTTTCTTCTCCTCACCCCACTCCACCAAAATGCCACACGTCATCACAAAGGGAAGACAACGAAAATGTTTACAAGTTGTTAATTTATTAAGCCCTATAATGCAGCGTTGACTTGATGAAAAATTTTCAAAGCTTATTGGGAAGAAATATGTATTTATATGCTCTCCGCATGTCTTCTTTTCCACGACGTATTTCTGTAAAGATTCTCAGTTCCTCTTGCTTACTGTCTTCTCCATGTTGCAAATGGAAGGAACCAGTTTCAATTGGGAATGTATAAAGTCTTTGACAGGGGAGTTTCCAAGAAACTTTTTTTCCCTAACAAGGAGGAAAATGTGGAAGCCAGGCTTCTACAGGTTATATTAGTTAAAAAGCTGTGTAAACATATAGAAGGCATTTATAACAATTCCTGGCACCTAGTGCTTTTGCTATTTGTTATTATTACTGTTCTGCAGATCAGCATGGCTAACTAGAAGCTGTGTCCATGCGCATAGGCAGGCTGGGGCGCGAAGTGGGCGTTCCATTTTCCAGATGGGACAAATCCTGAAACAGCGATGGAGGGGTTGGGGAGCAGTGTTGCTGGGAGGAGTATAAAATGTGGCAGCCACTGTGGACAGTTTGATGGTTCCTCAGTAAGTCAAACAGAATTACTATACGACCCAGCAATGCCACCTCCAGATGTATACCCAAGAGAAACATAGGTGCACACAAAATTGATACACAAACGTTCATAGCAGCATTGTCGACAATAGCCAAAAACCAAACAAACAAAAAAAAGTAGAAACAACCCAAGTGTTTATCAACAAATACACAAAATATGGTACAGGAGCTAGAAACAGGAAGGAAGGAAGAGTGACTGACTGCTTCATGGACACAGGTTTGCTTTTGGGTGAAAAAATGTTCCAGAACTAAACAGTCACGGTAGTTGCACAAAACTGTGAATGTACTAAAGGTCACTAATGGTCAATTTTATTTTGTGTAGTTTCCCACAGTAAAAAAACGCTAGTAAGTGGTAAGGCCATGTATGAATGAGGCTTAAAACATTCGCAACTTTGGATATTAAATGCTGTGAAAACTTTAGTTGAGAAAAGACTAACCTTTAGTAGTTTAGCACTAGCTGGATTGATCTTGCTCAGAGGATCACAGTAATGAAGAATGTTTTCTAGAAACTAATTTAACACATTCCAAGCTGCTGTGT
Source organism: Halichoerus grypus (assembly GCF_964656455.1). NCBI lineage: Eukaryota > Metazoa > Chordata > Mammalia > Carnivora > Phocidae > Halichoerus > Halichoerus grypus. The sequence continues at coordinate 99,493,344 of NC_135714.1, read as the reverse complement.
GGATGAAGAAATAAAAATATTACAGGTGTTTTTTCCTAAAAAGATATTCTTGTTTCTGGGCCAAGATAGTTCCATCCAAATGCCAAATTCCTTAAGTATGATTTAATTTGAATAATAATGTTCTTTATATCTGAATAGCACTTGCAGCTGCAGGAACACTCGGGGTATAATTAACCCTTTTCCAGTTCTGGAAACTGAAGATCAGCGCAGTTAAGCAAAGTGCCCATGATCGCATAGCTTGCATCACATAGTTACAATTAAGTGTTCAGATTCAAAACCAACTTTTCTTCCACTTTAGGATCTACTTCCCATTGCTTTAATACGCTCATAAAAGAGTGGGGTCCCTCCAAAGCCCAACTATGAGGACAGTATGATATTAACACATGCATCCACATCCTTAACAACTGGCTGCTGATATTTTTTTCTGGAATGGTGATCTTATTTTGCTAGTATAAGTATTGTATGTATCTTAATTTTTTCTTCCCATTTTTTTAAATTGCAGTTCTTCGGAACAAAAGGAAAAATGGCATTCTTTCCTTCAAAGGTATCTTGTCACTATACATACTATACATCTTTAACCCATGAGAAAAGAATAAATCCCTTCAAAGCAGCGCCCCCACACACTATGCTTCCCCTACTTAGTAGAAATTGTTAGACTATCCTCAAATAATTTCTTATTTAGATGTACCCTGGCTGCTACTGCAAATAATCTGCTCTTATTTACATGCACATATTGCTTATTTTTGATGAAATTCTGGTTATCACTCTCATCTTCCCCTTCTCTCAGACCTAATGATTGGAGCTAACATTATTCTCAAAAGATACATATTAAATTTTCTTCAGTGCAATTTAGTCTCCTGAGTGATGCTCAAAGCACCTTCTCATTCCTACCCTTGAAGGTGCTGGGCCCTCCAGTCTAGGCAGGAAAGCTTTGATGACTGGATCTGCTGCTCACATCTTACATGACAAGAGCAACCTGTTGTTTTCTGAGTCATGTCTTATTTTCCTGAAATAGTTTTGCATGTTTTCTCCCAACCCATAATTTGGTTTTGCTGAGTTTATTTACATGCATTTAAAAATAACAGAGTATGTTGAAAATTTTAGCCACATAGATCAATTTGAAAGTAAGCTAATAGCTAATTCATCCTACTCTATTTGGGGTTATTATTGAATTTGATTAGGTACATCAATCTAGCCAAAGAGAAGGACCAGCCAAAAAGCATTCCTCTCAGAATCTTCACTGAGGACATCAAGAACTGTGCCTGTGTAAGTGTTTTTAAGACCAAAAATTAAATTCCATGTTCCTGATTCAGATAGAATGAAAGAGAGGGAGATGGAGATGGAGATAGAGAGAGGGAGGGAGGGAGAGACGGGGAGGTAGGAAGGAGAGAGCAAAAGATAAGAAGAGAGAGAGTATTTAGAAAAGTACCATGTGGGAAAATGTCTTTTCCTGTCTACACGTGTCTTTGTATACATAAAGAGTGAATCCTAGGTAATATGAAGCGAGAGGAATCCATGCCACAGTACTTAAGCATGGAAAGAGTATTGCGTGTTAAGTATCCATAATATTTCTCTGGATCTTTCTAATAGCAATAACACTGGCTTGTAATAAGGTGATTTTCACATGCAGGTATTTCCTACTAGAATTAAACCTTTTTTTCCAATGGTTACTACTTATGTACAGAATGGCTTGGATTGTTTCCACAGTTCTCCACCCTCCCCCCATTGGTGTTTTATTTGGTATAAGTGTAAACTCACAGAAAAGTTGTAGATATAAAAATAAAACAAAAAACACCCCATGCACCCTTTACCTAGATTCAGCTATTAGTAACATTTTACTCCACTTGCTTTATCATTTATTTTCTTTCTCTGTCCCTATTATGTGTATGTTATACTTATTTTTGAGGGTCATACAAATGCCATGGCCCTTTATCCTTAAACCTAAGTATTTCCCAAGAATAAAGATATCCTCTTATATCACCATCATACAGTTATCACCTTTAGTAAATTTAACATCGGTGTAATACTTTACTCTGCCTTCCATGTTCCCATTTTGTCAGTTGACCTCAATAATGTCTCCTTTCCAGTACAGGATCTACTCAAGGGTCAGGTATTTCACTTAGTAGTTATATCAACTGCAGAGGGGTTTTGAAAGGTCTTTTGTTCCAAGGAATATCAGGGTTGAATTGAGCTCAGAGGGATGACACTTTTAAGGGATCAGCATATTTCTATCTCATTTTCTTTTGGCTGTTGGGGGAAAAAATCAAACCAGTTGCCCATTATTTGTATAAAATTTGATTTCTGAAATTGTAGTGCAGTAGCCAAGACATTTGCAATGATGAACAAGATACTTTGGGTATCTTTAAGTGACATTTTTTTTTTTTCCTGTTATACTTTACAGTAGCTCTAGATCACACAAAAGAGTACTTGAAGGTGGAAAAAGTGGTAGCTATTCGTGGCCAAAGCAAAAGCCACGCAAATATTTTGATTGGTTTCTAAGCACCAGGTAGATGCATTGCATGAAGGAGATAAGGCCAGAGGGTTCTCTAGCAGCAGAGCACACTCTTGTCTCTGCCTGCTTTGATTTCAGCTGTGGCAGTGGGTTCCATTCAGAATTTTCCATGGAAAATTACCTTGAAATCTTTAAAAATCAACTTTATTTATGTATAATTTACACAAAATAAGCATTTCTAATGTTCTTCACTCATTCCTAAAGATCCAAGTTTCCCTCTAACACTGTTTTCATTTCATCCGAGAGAGATGATCCTTAGCATTTCTTGTGCAGATCTGGTGCAAACAGATTTTCTTAATTTCTCTTCTCTGAATATGGCTTTATTTCACACTCACTCTTGAAGGATATTTTGAGGGATGTAGAATTTTGTTTGCAAACTTTTTCCTTTCAGCCCTTTAAAGCTGTTCCACTGTCTTTTTGTCTTTGTGCTTTCTGATGAGTAGTCTGGGATCAATCAAACATTAATCCTCTGTAGGTGATTTGTCATTTTTCTCTAGCTGCTTTCAAGAGTTTCTCTTTATTTTTGGTTTTTAGCAGTGTGGCTATCAAGTATCACAGCATGGTTTTCTTTGAATCTGTCCTATTTGGCATATTCTGAACTTCTTGAATTTATAAATTTAATTTCACCAAATTTGGGAAATTTTAATCATTATTACCTCAAATATTTTCTTCCCCATTTTCTCTCTTCTCTCCTCCTGAGAGTCCAGTTATATGTATATCAGACCCTTTCATATTGCTCATAGATCCCTCAGGGTCTTAATTTTTTCAATCTTTTTCTCCCCTTTTCTTCTTCAGACAGGATAATTTCTATTATCTATTTTCAAATCGCTGACTTCCTTTTGTCATCTCCATTATGCAATGTAGCCTAGTCAGTAAATTTTTTCTTTAAGATATTTTTCAGATAAAAAATTTCTATTTTTAAATATTTTTAGTTTCTATGCTAAGATGCCTCTTTCGTTTATTGTGAGCATATTTTCATTTGTATCATTGAGCATTATTGTAATAGCTGTTTTTGGCTAACAGTCTGAACATCTAGATCATCTCAGGGTTGGCTTCAGCTCTTGAGAATTGATCACATTTTCCTTGTTCTTCATATATTAAGTAACACTTTGACTCATATAAAACAAAAAGTAACATTTCTTTTTCTTTTAAATTATTTCCAAAAAACAGCTTATTTTTCTGAAGTTATTTGTTTACAGAGAGCTCTATCTACTGGAATTTATCTGTTTTGGAGAACCTACAACATGCAGGAAAATATACATACGTCTCTGGAATTACTATTTTGAACATAGTATGTTCCTTATACCATGAAAACCATTATCTTGCAGACCAGATAAATTAAAAAGTGATTATTAGTATTTCAAAAGAGATTTTTTTTTTTTCTTTAAAAAGATTTCAAGGGAGGGACGCCTGGGTGGCTCAGTCAGTTATGCATCTACCTTCGACTCAGGTTATGATCCCCGGGTCCTGGGATGGAGTCTTGCAACAGGCTCCCTGCTCAGAGGGGAACCTGCTTCTCCCTCTGCCTTCTCTGCCTGTGGCTCCCCCTGCTTGTGCTCTCTCTCTGACAAATAAATAAATAAAAATCTTAAAAAAAAAATTCGTGGGAAAGTTTTTAAGTTGTATTGAAAGGCTTTCAGACATCTTAAAAAAAAAAATAGCAGAGCCATTACTTCTAACTAAATTTCAAGCTAAGACCCAGTCTTGAATCCTCTAGACAATTTAACATAGGAAGCCCCTCCCTGACAATTTAACATAGGATATCCTTGAGTTTGGGTGCTCTGAGTCCTACTGCTAGGTTCTGAACACTTTTTTTTAATAATCCTTAAAGCTCAAGTAGTTTGAAATCAATGAACACTTGTGTTTATAAAAGTTCGATTATCAAACAACTTTTGGGCCATCTGTCATATCAAGCAATTGCATTTCAATTCCTAAGAAGAAAAATACAATGAAAGAACAAGTTTCTTTTAACTTTGTTTTTAATATTTTTAAGGACTGTGAGTGTCCACTTCTGTTGCTTGTCTTCTTCATGCACTGTTTCTCAAAGGACACAGGCCTCATTGCCTAATAATGTTATAAAAACTGTATGCATAGTTGGTTACATATTGTCCTATTTTAAAATGTCTTTTGGAATTCGGATAGTTTTATAGATATCATCTCAGATTCCTATCAGTCCCTTTCAGATAATTTTCAATAACTGTTTTCCTTGTTGTATGGAGCAGTTTCTCAATATAAGGTGTGATAGAGAGATATTATAAGTAACTACTCACTGTCAGAGTTGCGAATGGAATATAAACTTCTAAAATTTTCAGTCTCATTTCCTAGACTCATTGGTTTTATTTGTCTCAACAGATTTCAACAATGGAAATCTTAGTAACCATGATGACACAAAGAAAGTACTGACTAAATAGTAGTTTTTTTTTTTTTTTTAAATGTCTGTCACAGACAGTTCTTATTCTGATTTTGCTGAAACTGAGTATGTAATTGCGAAGAGAGAAAAGTATCTAGCTCCTCCTTTTTAAACTATCTCCCCTCTCTATTTTGGAAATAGCATTATGGAGCTGAGGGTCAGTTCATGTCCCCTCGTGGAATTCTGTTTTTCTCTTTCTTGCTTAAGCTGCTATATTTTGTAAGCCACAAATCCTTGAAGGGAAATACATGTTTTACTGAAATGTTTCCTACTAGCTTCATGTTCTGTAAAGAAATGAAGATATAATTAAGGGTGTGTGCTCTACATATGCTTTACTTTGTCATTAACTGAAAACAAGCTTTGCCTTTAGAGTATGGATAATAATTTGACAATAATTATTTGGTCACTGCTTTAAATTTTTAAAAATTTATAGCAATTTTTCTTATTTCTTTTTTACAGTCTGTAACTGTAACAGGAACAAATTCAGACACAGCGAATGACATTATCAACATGTCACTACCAATGCTAGGAATAACCATAAGTTGCCTTGCAAACTATTTTTAATTTAAAAACCAACTTTGACTTTTGAGATTTGTGTGTGTGTGTGTTGTGTACCTCCCATTATAAGACAGCTGATTATTATAGATATCATAGTCATATTTTGTCCCCCAGATTTAGAAATTGAAGGCAGCAAAGCTATATTATTAGCCTATACATGGGTGCTCTTCTTGTCTTCCCATTTTAAATTTTCTGCGAATTCGAAATCATAGCATAAAATTGGGCTATAATTTTAGAGTGCTAATAACAACATGCAGTTTATTGTATATATTTTATACACAGACAATAAAATATTTCTAAGTTTCTAAATATTTCCTCCTCTATTGGACTCTTCTATCTGTGTCTTCGTTCCTGATTCCTCCCCATCCCTATTTACCCTGGTCATCACGCAAGGACTCAATCCCAGTTAGAGGAATCCTAACTTATATGTTTTGTTGTACATTTTGACATAAAGACCACATGGCTAGAAGCTACCTCCTCTTGGTGCAGTTCCTTGGGATGAGGCGGCTCACACCCCTTATGAACTGGTAAAGAGGGCAAGTTCTGAATAAGACCATGGATCTGGGGGCAGTTGCGTACATATCACTTTCATCTTGTTTTGGTTTTAACTGCCTGTTCCTTTATGTTTTGATGGTGCTGGTGTGAGTTGCTGGATTTTTTTTTTTTTTTTTTTTTTGATGAAAGACATGGACATATTTGAGGATGAGGTTTTCTAAGGGAAAAGAGAGGGAGAGTGATAGTCAGATGGACAGAACTGAAGGGAGCACTTGTAAAGCACCGCTTCTTATATAAAATCCTCTATAAATGCAAAGATGTCTTGCTATTATGACATGACATAATTACAAGATTCTTACTTAAATTCTGTCTGACCCAATGGTATAATAAAGCCCCTAAAAAATTCAGAGCAACTGGAATTTGGCATAAGAAATCAATGATTTCTGTACAAACAAAATTTAATAATATATCTGAAATAAAATTGAATTTATATGTACTGAGTAAAGCACATATCTACATTGATTTCTAACCTGTATGATATATATACCCTAAACAGGAATTAAGTCTTAGAAAGAGAGTGAGTGGTTTTAGGGATGAAGTTGGGGAGATTGATTAATGATGAAGCTCATTTTATTTCATGTTTGTGATTTTCCTTTGCATAAAGTGATCAATCTCACCACACAAAGAATTTCTGTTTTAATGAAGAATTGGGGCTATTTGGCTTTATGTATGCCTGATTTAAGGGATTCCAGCATAGCATTTCCAAACCCTACCCTACCTTATTAGCTCTCACATCTTATATGCAATACAGTTTTGAGCAGATTCAGCTATGTGTGTGTGTCTGTGTGTCTGTGTGTGTCTGTGTCCATACCTATGACCTTTCTTCATAAGGGCAAGACCCTGATTTTTAATCAGGAGTCAAGGGCAAGCATAGTACCTATCACCAACAACTCCATGTCGAACATTTTTTGCTTTAGTCTCCTGGAAGACTCTCTAAAATAGTTCCGCGATCTTTATAATTTAGATGTGTTTGTTTCAAGTAGGACTTCCAGGTTTACTGGGCGGTAATTCTGCTGGGAGTGATTGTTTTCTGCATCTGATATGTCGTCTAGGTGAGAGTCCTTGTTCTTCCTCTCCCTGAAGTGGGGCTTGCCCGCACCAAAGCCAGTGGCTGACTTCAGTCCGCTATCTCCTCAAGGCCTCTTGGGCGTTTGTCTCCTTTTGCCCAGGGCTGCTGAGCTATTGATGCCTTTCAAGTTACTTTGCTCGGGAATAGTCACAGCAGGGTATATGGCTCTCTGGACAATATGCATGTCAGGGCAGGGACATTTGGCGGCAAAAGCCAACATTATCCAAGGAATCTAGAGACAGCGGAAGGCAGGACTCCGAGATTAGAACTTTCCTCCTTAGTGAAGGGGCACAACTGTGATTTCTTATGCCATGGGCCACCCACACAGTGAGGGGCTGATTGTACTGCGGTTTCCTGGCCTTTATCAAAAATGACAAGAACCTGGGACGGTCCACTGGAGGCTATGAGGGAACAAGTTAACAAGTACTGTAGCTACCTCCATGGACCAAATAGCATTTATACTGGCCCCAATTCCTTCTTTCTGGAAACATAGATATGCAAAGGAAATGTGTTCTTCAAGTACTGTGAAAGATTTGTTATGATGCATAGTTCTTTTTGTTTCCAAGGGCTCTGAGAAAGACTACCAGCTGTCGGTGAGTGCTGGCAAGGAAGCGTCCCCACACCCACTCATTGGTAAGTGTCAGGGAAAATCTAAGATGGGATTGATTAGGTTCAAAATTGTAACTCTACATCTCAAAGTAATGGTTGTTCTGTCTTAAGCTTAAATACCCTTAAAAGTGAAAATCACATGCAATATTCACTCTCACGTTTATTAAAGAATTACCAGGTACTTACTTTTTCCCAGGCACTGAGGACATCTCTTCATTCATCAGCTTAAGGTCTAGTTAGGGAGAGAAATGTAAATTTTTCGTTTCTACTTCATTTTACCTGACAAACAGAGCTGTCTTAAACATTGTTTTGTTTAGTGTTTACTTACTTATTTACTCACTTAGGTATGAAAGCAAAGAATCGGAATTTCTTTTTCCCATACATTTATTTTTCATATTCAGTCTTGAATTCCAGTTCCTAACAACTAAATAGCCTCTATTCTGTGAGAATCCACTAAAATCCAATCATGTCTCTGAATCCAGGTATAGGTATGTGTTTAACACCTGCTCTGTGCCCAGAAGTTTTCTCAGCATCATGAGGAAAATGAGATAATCACATTTAAACTCCTCAAGTCTTCACTGACTAAACTACCTGCACTTTGCTGTTTCTCAGGCTTTTTCCATCACTGTTCTTAAGGTTATTGATAAACAGATTACACCTCTCCTAAAATAGTTATTAGCACAAGTTCTCTAAAAAAAAATCTTTGGATTAGCAAAATTGTTCAGTGCTTACCAGAAATAGAAGGATTAAAAAACAAGAGAAAAAAGAGAGGATCTGCAGCAGACCTTGAAGTATAGTAATGTATGGTAATGGTGACAATGATTTCTGCTAGAAATCTTAGAGCATTCCTTCTTACATGCATTTTTTTAAATCTTTTTAATAATCCTGTGAGGCGGGATGCCTGGGTGGCTCAGTTAAGTGTCTGCCTTTGGCTCAGGTCATGATCCCAGGGTCCTGGGCTCCTTGCTCAGTGGGGAGCTGCTTCTCCCTTGGCCTGCCGCTCCCCCTGCTTGTGCTCTCTCTCTCTCTCTCTGACAAAGAAATAAATAAAATCTTAAAAAGAAAATAATCCCATGAGGCTATTACTGTTTTCCAAGTTATCTAAAGAATATTTTCAAGTGATCTGGAAATCTAAATAACCAATTTCTTTCTATGAAATGTATATTCCCAGTCTTAGGATACAGAGAGTCACCAAGGGCATAGCTGAGGAAAAAAAATCCCCCCCACCATTCCATGTTTCATATTAATATTGACATCTCTGTAAAAGTTGGCCAACAACAAAAAGGAAAAAAGTCAAATACTTAAATATATTTCTTTTAATAAAGTGCATTAATTTAGGTAAAACAATATAGATGATAACTTTTTAGACTTTGAGCAGCTTCACACACCAAGGCAGCTCTAAGGAATCCGGAGAGCCTGTCATTCATGATGATCCATTAGCAGCAATCAAAATGCATTTTTTAACAATGCTCTCAATTCTCAATTGCGGATTATCTCCTGGTTATCTTTGTGAATTGGTTGTATTGCTGTCGTAGAAGCTTCTTTTTCCTTAAAAGAGGGAAGTCACTGTGATTCTTGTGAACACATCACTGACACTGCATCTATGACAGATGAGAAGGAACAGCAAAAGCTCCTCAAGTTACATTCAATAATAAATCAGAAGTGACAGAAAGAGAACTTCCATTCTGTTCTTAAAAAATGAGATCCATGTCATATAGCACAGGGTCTTTGAGAATTCTATAGAGAGGAAACAATTTAAAGCATACAAGAACAAAACTAATCACTTGGCAGGCAACTCTCACTGACTCTGGGTGCAGTTTTCCACTCTGTAAACATCGTTTTGCACTTTGCTTCTGGGTTCCCAACACTGTGCAGCCTTCCCTCTGATCATCACCTGGCAGGACTCCCCTTGGAGGCAGGGCAGCAGTGGGAGGGAAGTATAAAGCATAAAGGCAACCCATCCCACTGCCCTTGAGTAGCTCTGGCTCTAGAAATTGACAAAACGAAATGAAAAAAAATCTGTTCAACTGACATTATGTGAGAGAGGTTAGCAATTCTTAATATATATGTTCAATTACTTAAAAAATATTAACCACCAATGCGTATTAATATATTTACTCTGATCCTTATAAGTTTGTGTGAGGGCAAGCATTTCAAAGGATGAATGTAAGGCTCAGAGGGGCCAAGTAATTTGCCTAAGATGTGCAGATCTCGTTAGTGTCAAGGCAGAAACTAGAAGGCCTTAAATATTCTCAGATGGAAACACAGCAAAAGTCAGCATTGTGCAATGCGCTGATGAATCTTTGTATTCCGAGTAAAGTAACATGCTTTAAATTTTTTTTCTCTTTTTAAAATCTTTTCCTTGGGCACCTGCTTTTTGCAGGGTGTCCCCAACAAGAGCGAATATGATGCTCACTCAGGAGGCACAGCCCTTTTTAGCCAGAAGCCCCAGCAGAATAGCAGCATATACCAGTGTGATGCATACACTCACGGTAAGGGGGATTTGATCAGAGCCATCACCATCAGCCTGAATCTATATTTTTTCCATATAGGACATGAAGATCCCTATGGAATTAAAATGAGCCATCTTCCATCTACCACACTGCTGCCGCAGACACCAGAGGACTCCATCTCTCCTTCCACCCTCCAGGAGTCCCTCCTTCTGGAGCAGGGGTTCGCAGAGATGCAAGGCCAGTTCATCCTGAAGCCCAGGCACCCAACGCAGAATGAGCAAGGGAGAGGTGAGCCCCTTCCCTTTCTTCACGTGTCTTCTCTTGGCTCATGTCTCCACTCTTGACCACAAATTCAGGACACAGAGCTCACTCTCTCTGTGAGGGGTGGGGAGGAACCGTAGAGGCAAGAACCCCAAAACTGCACAGAATCAAGCTTAGAGAAACCCAAAGGTCTTAAGACCCAACTCACTTCGAGGAAGGTTGTGTGCTTGTTTTAATTCTCCTAGGTAGACTGTTACTCCTTTCTCTGTATCCCCAGAACACTTTCTACATATAATTGTGTGAGTACACATCTGTGTGTCTTCTTAGAGCACAAGCTGTTTGTGGCCTGGAAACAGGTCTTCCCTATTCCAGGGTTTTATCTAGTATCTCAGGCCATCACAGGATGGAATCAAATGACTGCATGGCTTAGATGCACCTGGAATGGAAGAACTCCAGTGGAGTAAAGAGTTATGGAACTGAATTGGATTTATTCCGGGCTTAGGCTGAAGTGGCCTTGGGGTTACAGTTAGAATTCAAGTCTCAATTCTGCCCCCACCTTCCATGTCTGCTTCAGACACAGGTCAAGGCTGGAGCTAGACTGAATGTTTGTGGTCAGGGCTTTTTAATCTTCCTTCTTGCTATTTTTTTCCCTAGCATTCCAGTATTCTCCCATTGATATTTGTTTTCTCTGATGAAAATGTGTTATTCATCTGAGAAGTATTGGGCCAAAATAGAAAGTATTTTATTGTTATGATTGTTATTCTATAAGCACAAAGTTTCCAAAATTTTATTTTTTAATATTCATACCCTAATTCAAGCATTAGGAAACATTAACCCAAATCTTGCCAGGGCTGTTTAAGAAAGAATAGGTTTCCATAAAGTTAGCTTGTTTAATCATTCCTATATTTTTCATGGCTATAGCATATATTTTTATTAGTAATAGAGGCAACATGAACTCTAACAGCAAATAATGTACATTATAAAACATCCAGCTAAGGCTGAAAATACCTTGGAGAAAGTATAGGACCCAATGTGTACTTATTTTCTGTATATACTCATAGAGTAGCTAGATATATAGCTTTGTACCAAGGGATACAACATTCTTCTTAAGAGCATTCTTCTTATTAAAGCTGAATAATGGAATCTATTTGGGTAGTTTTAGAAATAATAAAACTAGGGGAAGAGTAGGGAACCCAGGTTGCATACAACAACTCAACTTACATATTAACATGTGTCTTCAGCAAATGCATACATTTTGATGGACAGGAATCTCCTCCTGGATTTAAGAATGTATTTGCTTTCTTTCTTCACTCCTTTTAAAATGGTAGGGGAATCAATTTCAGGGCAGGAAGAAAGAGCCTTAGTTAAGTAAAGTGGTAGCAATCCTTCATGATTGCCTACCTTCTAGAGGTTGCAAAATCAAATAGAGAATGGGAGTGATGTCTGCTTTGGAGGGGGAAGAGACTGATGTCTAGACTGCCTGAGGCCTTCTGAGCAAGGAAATTACTTTTATCAAGGCTGCCATGAGCCATGCCTTGTGCTGAGTAGTACATTACATTTAGTTCAACGAGTTGTAGGCAGCAGCATTTATGTTAAAGTTAAGCAAACCAAAGCTTAAAAACTTTTGAGTAATCTAACTAAGTGGCAGAACCAGGATGCTTCTGGTTCTTAGATCCTGGTCTCTCTGGTCAAGTGCCATGAGTGTTGCCACCCACGTGAGTGGATATGGTGATGCACTCACTACATCCCAGAAAAGCCCAGTGGACAGGTGTTTATGGGTGTTTGGTGAAATGTTGCTCATTTGTTTATCCTTCTACAGCTTGGCTCCTCTGTGGACTTTTAAAGAATTCAGTTATTTAAGCAGATTATGTAAGCAAATGTTAAGGTATCTTATAAGGAAAACATTCATAGCTGAGCAGTAGAAACTTTCAACTCAGCTTTTCACTGCGGATCACCTTTTCTTTGTAAAGCTCTTCTTCTGCATTCCTTTGATAGGGAATGTTGGGTAATTCAAAATCTTCTCTGGAAATTGGGGATAAATCAGGCATTCATAATCTCTCATTGTTTTTCTTTTTGTATGTTTTCTTTCAAGCCTTGTACTGGTATGGTGTATATACATGTATGTTTGAGTATGTGTGAGGAATTGGGTGCAATTCATTGTGGATTAGACTCTTTTCAGTAAATATCAAACATAATTTACAAAAAAAAAAAATCATCTCTGGGTAGCTTGGTGGGGTATCATAAGAAAACACAGTCACCTGGAATCTTACCACATAGCCAGCATGTAATGACTATTTCCCAAGAACCCTGACTGCAGGAAGTCATCCTTGGGGATGGCCGAGAGCAGAGACACCAGAGGCTGCCTGAGAAGTGGGGTCAGGCGGATCATGTCATGAAAGGCAGATCCTTTTGATCATAGAAAGATGAGCACTCAGAGGCACCTGGGTGGCTCAGTCGTTAAGCGTCTGCCTTCAGCTCAGGTCATGATCCCAGGGTCCTGGGATCTAGCCCTGTATCGGGCTCCCTGCTCAGTGGGAGTCTGCTTCTCCCTCTCCCAATCCCCCCCCTGCTTGTGTTCCCTCTCTTGCTGTCTCTCTCTGCCAAATAAATAAATAAAATCTTAAAAGAAAAAAAAAAGTTGAGCACTCAGAAAGCCAAAGAGGAAACCTAAGGCTGGGAGGAGACTCACTGTGAAAGCAGATGATTAACAAACTCAGCTTGATTTGAATACCAGATCTTTTGAGCTTTTAAAATCGGATCTGACACTGGATGAATCCACTAATCATACTTACCAATAGGAAACAAACAACAAGTTAAGTGCCTCAAGATAAAGCACAACAGGCAGTAGATGGCATTGAAAGCATTGACACTAAGTCTGATCAAGTCTCTAGGTTTCACCATCAGTTTGCAGGATCTGGGGAAGAAATCTTAACACCATAAGAATGCTATTGGCCAATTTCAAAAAATGGAGAATTCTACACAACAAATGCCTGTTTCCCTATTCTAGCCATTGCAATGAATGTACCGTAGAATGGGGATGGTGAAAATAAGGTTAAGCGGGGTGCCTGGGTGGCTCAGTTGTTAAGCGTCTCCCTTGGGCTCAGGTCATGATCCCGGTGTCCTGGGATTGAGCCCTGCATTAGGCTCCATGCTGGGCGGGAAGCCTGCTTCTCCCTCTCCCGCTGCCCCTGCTTGTGTTCCATCTCTCGCCGTCTCTCTATCTGTCAAAAAATAAATAAAATCTTTAGAAAAAAAAGAAAAGAAGGTTAAGCGAATAAAACAACGACTACTACTACTAATCTCACTTCTTCCTTAGACCCCGGCCGGAAGACAGTGAAAAGACGTTCTTTCAGAGACTGGGTCTGTTGTCTGGGCTCCAGCCCTAGCCGGGAAAACCAGGGCACAGCCCCACCTTCCGCAAAACCAGGACAGCTCTTCGGAGTTTCCCTCACGGATGTGTGTGATAAAGACAAGCTGCCCTTCCCAATTCTGGTAGGTCATCTCATTTTGGTCTTCTATAGCCCTCCTGAGGAGGGGAAACTCTGAGAGGCCAAGCGTCCTCAACCAAATCTATCCCCAAATGGAGAAGTCATTAGACAGCCCCTGGCTTTGGCTGAGAAGCTCTGTTACTGTTATTGCAAAGAACAGAATCTGATTTAGGTCCTACAGAGTCATGAGGCAAATACAACAGGAAAAGTCATTCTTGTCCATTCCACTTGTGTCTTGTTTCCACAAAGACCCACGGAGTCCTGTTCAGATCAGTCAAAATGGACTCTGTGTATGTGAGTCTCTGAGAGTCCACCTCATCTTCACAGTCTCCCTTCATTGCCTTCCTGAGCTCACATTAGTCTCAAGTCTCCTTCAGCGGAGTGTACTCAGTCTAACAACTGCAAACATCTGACACGAGCATAGACTCATCCTCTGGCAAATAGGAATCTGTTAATCCTAACAGAATATGTGAAATGAAAGCCCCAGAGTTTGGCCTGTGTTATCTCAAACTGCTGTAGTGAATTGTCAGTTTTGACATTCACTGAGTATTCGGTGTCTCTGCAAGCACGGGACGGGATGGAGGGAACGTTCTGCTAGACATGAAGAAATGTATCATATTAGCTAGCATGTTACCTGCTAGCTACTCCCACAGTTCCTTGCATCACAGCAAATTTAGGGGCTAGCTAGGATTATCATCCTCCGCACTTCCCAAACGAATCAGAAAAGCATCAGTACAGTATGTATGGGCCCCAGGGCACACAAAATATACGTAGCATAATAGACTTCAGATCCGTTGGATTCCCTGAGTGCAGCCCTCATTAACTTTCTACACAGCAGGGAGAGGACATGAACATAGAGCAAAAGACAATGAAAGACTCATGAGAAGGGAGGGTAATCAGAGAAGGACAAGAGAGTTTTTGAGCCTGACTTTAAAAGAGGGAAGGAAATAGAACAAGTAGGAATGGAGTATACAGGCACTTAAAGAGAAATAAACAAATGGGAAATGAGTATTTCCTAAATCGACTTCCCTACTTGGGGAAGAGCATCTATGTAAGGGAATAATGAGAAAAGAATGGTAAAGTAGGAAACAGACGGTGATTCCGCAAAGGCCTTGAAGCAGAGAAGTTTGACTTAAAAATGTAAACTCAATGGAAGGGAAAATCTGATTAAAAGAAGTGTTAAAAATGTTTCAGTGTATGACTGTAAAATGGATATTTGGGTAGAAAGTATAGAGAGAGACACTGAAAAACAACCAATCTAAATTGACTTTACTCCTTCCCGCTCTAACACAGTGTGCCATTACATTCCCCTCCTCTTTCAAAACGAAGGCAAGCTTGTGCTCTGCATTTGTGGATATGAGATGCCATATACTTTTCTTTTCTTCCTACAGGATATGCTTTCCTTTATTAATCAAAAAGGGCCACTCACAGAAGGCATCTTCAGCAAATCAGCCAATATAAAATCCTGCAGAATCCTCAAGGACAAACTCAATTCTGGGGTCAAAGTGAACTTGTACAGCGAATCTGTTCATGTGGTCGCATCCGTCTTAAAGGTAGGGAAGGTTCTAGCATTATCTACACACAAGTAACTGAAACTATGATTGGTGTCCTTCATCATGACAGCTCAAGAACCATAACGGGCATAATAGTTTAAGAACCTGACAAACTGAAAAACGCTTGACAAAATCAAAATGTAAGGAAGCTACTTGAGGAGTTAAAAGCCCCATATGTTAGTAATACTTTCTGTTTTCACCACACACCGCCCTCCCCACCTTCACTCCTGAAGACTCCATGCAAAATACTAATACTGAAATGACTACGAGTCATGATAATAAATTTCAAAATACGCACTGACACATACACACTGTTTACCAAAGCAAACATCCTCGCCACCCTCCTAATGAAGGCAAACCTTCTAAAAGAAATAGAACAGGGAAAGAATTTAATCCATCCACCTTGGCACTTATTAACAGGTCTGAACAACACTATGTTAATGAAGTAATGAGTACAGTCTTAGAATCTCAGTCACATTTGGTCTTCCATTGTCCCGATAATGTCCGAAGATGTGATAAATAGCAAAGTCCAGAAATGACTTAGGTAACCACTCCTACACTGGGGCCATAGTGATATCCAGTAGTAATATACATATAGGCATCAGGAGACAGGAAAAGAATGATGATACATTAGGTAGCAAGATGGGTGTTGCCCTCTGTAAGGTGCACACATGGAATCGATTTTCTAGCAAGAGTGAGAAGGTTCTTTCCTGATTCCGTGTGATAAGCACCGACTAGGAAGAGGGTGAGCACTTGTGGGTATAGTGCTTAGACATTTCTAAAGTTTTCTCTTCCTGAAGTTGACTGATCTTGGTGGAGAATCAGTCTCTGCAACCTTGGCCTTGATAATATCATGTCAAACTAACTGGAGAATTGGCCTAAACTAGAAATGAATCTATCCTCAGGACCACAGTGAGTCTGCCATTAGACTCCCGCCTTTTAGACAGCTAAGAAAAGGAAGAATGAAGCAAATATGAGAGAAGCTTTCTTCCAGGGAGCACACATACCCCGAGTGAGAAGACCTAGTTCTTTCCTAATATGTGTGCAAGAGCCCACCTGTTTGTGTTTTGATTGTTTCAGAACTTTTCTTGCTAGAATTAAGAGCTAGCACTGTGTCTAAAACAAGCAACATGGGAATGTGTGTTTCTGTCCAAGAAGCTAATAGGATTTAGGATGGTCTATGGCCAGACCCTGTCAGTTTGTGGTACTTCGCAAAAAAGGCACACATGAAAAATAAGTTCCAGATGATAGAAGGGAGCTTTATGTTCATTTCCACCACAGCCTAAGCTCTGCTTTTATGCCTCTAAGTTTTAGCGGGAGAAAATCCAAGCACCTGCTCCTGCGTGTGCCAGTAAACGAGGAGTCAGAGGCGAGCTCCGTGTGGGTCACAGTTTGGCTATCTGTGAAGGAAGTGGGGGATGAACTGAATATTTTAACTACATATTTTCTCTGTAATATTTCCAATACATATTTTCTATAATATATATACATATTTTTTTTTATCTCCATAAGGATTTTCTTAGAAATATCCAAGGAAGTATATTGTTATCCGATCACTATGACAAATGGCTCGGTGTTATTGATCAAGGGAACGAAGAGGAGAAGATAACTGCAGCCCAGAGGTAATGAAGCAAAAATTACTCTACTCTGGTCACATCTCCATAATACAGCCAACATACTATTAGGAGAACATTGGCTTACGTTTCGCAGCTTTGCCCACTAAAATCATGACCGATGCCAAAGAGTTTCAATTCTTCACACCCATGGGGGTCAGCTTCAGAATAGAGGCACGCTTTAGGGCTCTTATTGTTCTTCTCCTGATGTTATTAATGTGGAATCCTTGGCCGTTTTACACCTTCTGGATCCATGAAACTGGTCGACGAAATCCCCTGGTCCAAGACAGATGCAAGAGCATCGACTGCCAGGGTTATGACCTTAAGAGTCTGTCAAACATTTAACTAACCAGAGAAGTGTTTATCTGGCTCAGGACTGAATTCAGTGCAACAATTTTGTATACATTCATGCCTGGAACTCTGCTACGGCAGGTTGTGTGCTAGATACACAAGGATCTATCCTGTTCCCTGTCTCTGTATTTCCAACCTCCTAAGTGGAATCACTTGCCTAATTTAAAAGTGTATTTTTCTGACCTTAGGCTTTTAGCCCAGCTGCCAAGAGCAAATGTGGTTCTCTTGCGATACCTTTTTGGAGTGTTATACAACATTGAGCAACATTCCTCATCCAATCAGATGACAGCTTATAATTTATCAGTGTGTATAGCTCCAAGCCTTCTTTGCGCACCTAATTCCGGCAGCTTGGAATTGAAAGACAACTTGATAAAAAAGGTAATGAGAGCTCTCATTTTAGTCCCCCAGGGGGTAGAATCCCTACTTTGAACCGGACATGTGCAGTAGTAACTCTGACGGGTGGAACTTTGTGAAGTGCACATTTTCATTAGGCCCCTGTGGAGTGGCAGAGTTCTTCAACCTACTCTGATGGGGTCTGGGAAGGGGTGTCGTTAAACGGGAAACTCGGAGCAGTCGAGTCATTCTTCCCCCTCCAGGAGACTAAACACTAGACTGACTAAACGAGAGACAGAAGAGTCGTGTGATACGATAGAAAAGAACCTGGGCTTTGGAGCTTTACCAGTCAAGGTTCAGCTCTCAGCCTAATCCCTGAGGGACTTGTAACCTTGGGTAAAGCCATGGTTTCCTCGCTACACAATGGCGACAACAGTCAGCTCCTCTGGTCATGACAGGCACATACTAGGTGGCTTGGGCAATATGAGCTCCCATGGCTCCAAACACATTGGCTTTCCTCTGCAAATTGTGGCTCATCTAGAGAAGTACTCGGCTACTATTTCACCTCTGCTATGTCACACGGAAACTACCAAAAGATTGCAGAATATCCTAACAAGATGACAGGTCTTCCCCAAGCTCACACAGAGATCCAGCATGAGGCAAAGCAATGCATGAGAAGGGACTGAAGTTACACAGACAGATACGTTTTCTCTCCAGCTGTGTGGGTTTTCCCTCACAACCCCACAAAAATCTCTGCTTCCAACCTTTAAGATACTTCTTCACTTAAGAAATGGTTTTCTTAAGTTTTTGTTCATACTTTATAAAGTTTAATAAGATGTTATACATCAGATACAGCTCAATAAAACTGGAAACAAAATTTAAAAACCAAAACTAAGCAAACTTTAATAAGGTAGGCTACTTTGAAAATTATCCTAGTTTTATTTATTTTTTGATATGTATTTATTTGAGAGAGGGAAAGAGAGAGCGTGAGCGGGGCAGGGGCTGAGGAAGAGGGAGAGGGAGAGGGAGAAGCCCAAGCCGATTCCCCGCTGAGCACGGAGCCCAAAGTTGGCTCCATGTGGGGCTGGATCTCACAACCATGAGATCGTGATCTGAGCCGAAATCAAGAGTCAGACGCTCAACTGAGGGGCCCCGAAATTTATCCTACGCTTCAAGACGTAACCACTGTTCCCAAAATGTTAGCTATTAAACTCGGCCACACATTATAACTTTAGCCCACTGATGAGCAGTATTTTAAAATGTGTACCCAAAGTACACGGGAAAGTATCACTCTTTCTAAGTTATTTCTTAGAACTCTGGTCTCTATGTTTTTTGGTTTTTGTTTTTTTTTTAAGATTTTATTTATTTACACGACAGAGAGAGACACAGCGAGAGAGGGAACAGAAGCAGGCGGAGTGGGAGAGGGAGAAGCAGGCTTCCCGCTGAGCAGGGAGCCCGATGTAGGGCTGATCCCAGCACCCTGGGATGATGACCTGAGCCGAAGGCAGACGCTTAACCGACTGAGCCACCCAGGTGCCCCTGGTTTCTACGTAATTTTCTCAACTCTGAATTTTTCTGGGAAGTCTTTCACATTTTTTCTTAGATCCAAGGTCTATATACAAAATGTGATTTATAACTATGCCCTATGAAAAAGAGCACCCCATTTTTGTCTTTTTGTGTTACAGATTTCTCTTGTCGCATTTCTCATTGAAAATTGCCTCAGAATATTTGGAGAAGACATCACTTCCCTCTTGGGAGAGAACTCAATGAGTCGTGCTAACAGCGAGAAAGCTGCAGGTACCGGGAATATTTTAATTGGCTTTGGGGGAAGCAGACAGCAAGGTTGCCAGGGGTCATGGGAGATGCTTAGACAGCGCTCTTCTGGAGCCCAGAGCATCGCCAGGGCAGTGATTTCCATCGGCTCCTTGTTCCGAAGGCTGGCTCACAGGTCAAGGGAGGTTCCACACTGTTGTGAGACCAAAGAAAGGATAAGATGAGGTCTCTGACTTCAAGAAGTTTCTAGTGCAGATCATAACAGCATTAGGAATCATCATGGTATGCTACAGTGATGGGAATTTATTGTAACCAATGTCTAAATGGGTGCTATATATATATATATATATATATATATATATATATATACACATATATAACTACATATGTATGTAGTTATATATATGATATATCATTAGATACTTATACTATATAAATATATAAACATAATGTATATATTTATGTATATTAGATGTGCTCTGGTTGAAGCCAGAGCAAGGGGCCTTCTTTTCCTCCCTCCTCTTTTCACTCAGGGGCTCTTGAGGCACCACAGGATTCCAGTGCCCTTTGCAACGGGTTGAAAAGAACTGGCATCACTGAGAGAAAAGGACTTGACTTGATGTCAAACAACCTCTCCAGAGTGTAAAGTCCTGTGCCCCCATTTACCAGCTATATTATCTTTGGCCAGTTATTCTAGCTCAGCATCAGTTTATTCATCTCTAAAATGTGGATAAAAATAAGGTCTAAATCTTAGAATTGTTGTGTAGATTAAATAAGATGATGGATGTAATCCAAAAAAAGCCATTAATAGGACTAGGAGAAGTGCCCCTGAGACTAGATCTAGTATGATTTGAGCCTAGCTAATCACAGCTAACTGGCAGCAGTCCACCTTAGAAGGTAGACTTTCGATTCAGAACCTGGAGACACGTATCATCAATCCCTACGTGTTTTTGACATTTCTTGGTTTTATGATGCTTACCACATTGCTTTGAGGAAACCTTTAGGAAAATACAAGTCATCAGGAACTAAGATGAGTCTGGGGCACCTGGGTGGCTCAGTCGTTAAGCGTCTGCCTTCAGCTCAGGTCATGATCCCGGGGTCCTGGGATCGAGCCCCGCATCGGGCTCCCTGCTCCGAGGGAAGCCTGCTTCTCCCTCTCCCCCTCCCCCTGCTTGTGTTCCCTCTCTCGCTGTCTCTCTCTGTCAAAAAATAAACAAAATCTTTAAAAAAAAAGAAAAGGAAAAAGAAGGTTCAACAAATTAAACAACAACTACTACTACTAGTACTCTCACTTCTTCCTTAGACTCCGGCCAGAAGACAGTGAAAAGCCGTTCTTTCGGAGACAGGGCCTTTGGTCGGGGTTGCAGCACTTGCCAGGAAAACCAGGGCACAGCCCCACCTTCCGCAAAGCCAGGACAGCTCTTTGGAGTTTCCCTCATGGATGTGTGTTATATAGAAACCCTGGCCTTCCCAATTCTGGTAGGTCATCTCATTTTGGTCTTCTATAGACCTCTAAGGAGGGGAATGTCTGAGAGGCCAAGCGTCCTCATCCAAATCTACTCCCAAATGGAGAAGTCGTTAGACAGCCACTGGCTTTGCCTAAGAAGCTCTGTTACTGTTATTGCAAAGAGTAGAATCTGATTGAGGTCGTGCAGAATCATGAGGCAAATGCAACAGGAAAAGACATTGTTGTCCATTCCACTTGTGTCTTGTTTCCACAAAGACCCATGGAGGCCTGTTCAGATCAGTCAAAATGGACTCTGTGTATGTGAGTCTCTGAGAGTCCAGCTCATTTTCACACTCTCCCTTCATTGCCTTCCTGAACTCACATTAGTCTCAAGTCTCCTTCAGCGGAGTCTACTCAGTCTAACAACTGCAAACATCTGACATGAGGATAGACTCATCCTCTGGCAAATAGGAATCTGTTAATCCTAACAGAATATGTCAAATGAAAGCCCCAGAGTTTGGCCTGTGTTATCTCAAACTGCTGTAGTGAATTGTCAGTGTTGACATTAACTGAGTATTCAGTGTCTCTGCAAGCACTGTACGGGATGGAGAGGACGTTCTGCTAGACATGAAGAAATGTATCATATTAGCTAGCATGTTACCTGCTAGCTACTCCCCCAGTTCCTTGCATCACAGCAAATTTAGGGGCTAGCTAGGATTATCATCCCAAACGAATCAGAATAGCCTCAGTACAGTATGTATGTGCCCCAGGTCACACAATAGATAAGTAGCATAATAGACTTTAGATCCGTTGGATTCCCTGAGTGCAGCCCTCCTTAACTTTCTACACAGCAGGGAGAGGACATGAAAATAGAGCAAAAGACAATGAAAACTCATGAGAAGGTAGGGTAATTAGAGAAGGACAAGAGAGTTTTTGAGCCTGACTTTAAAGAGGGAAGGAAATAGAACAAGTAGGAATGGAGTATACAGGCACTTAAAGAGAAATAAACAAATGGGAAATGAGTATTTCCTAAATCGACTTCCCTACTTGGGGAAGAGCATCTATGTAAGGGAATAATGAGAAAAGAATGGTAAAGTAGGAAACAGACGGTGATTCCGCAAAGGCCTTGAAGCAGAAATGTTTGACTTAAAAGTGTAAACTCAATGGAAAGGAAAATATGACTAAAAGAAGTGTTAAAAATGTTTCAGTGTATGACTGTAAAATGGATATTTGGGTAGAAAATATAGAGAGAGACACTGAAAAAAAACCAATCTAAATAGACTTTCGTCCTTACCGCTCTAAAACAGTGTGCCAATACATTCCCCTCCTCTTTCAAAACGAAGACAAGCTTGTGCTCTGCGTTTCTGGATTTGAGATGCCATATACTTTTCTTTTCTTCCTACAGGGTATGCTTTCCTTTATTAATCAAAAAGAGCCACTCACAGAAGGCATCTTCAGCAAATCAGCCAATATAATATCATGCAGAGATCTAAAGGAGAAACTAAATTTTGGGGTAAAAGTGAACCTGTACAGCGAATCTCTTCTTGTGGTCGCATCCGTCTTAAAGGTAGGGAAGGTTCTAGCATTATCCCCACACGAGTAACTGAAGCTATGATTGGTGTCCTTCATCATGACTGCTCAAGAACCATAATGGGCATAATAGGTTAAGAACCTGAGAAACTGAAAAACGCTTGACAAATTCAAAATTTAAGGAACCTACTTTAGGAGTTAAAAGCCCCATATGTTAGTAATACTTTCTGTTTTCACCACACACCGCCCTCCCCACCTTCACTCCTGAAGACTCCATGCAAAATACTAATACTGAAATGACTACGAGTCATGATAATAAATTTCAAAATACGCACTGACACATACACACTGTTTACCAAAGCAAATATCCTCGCCACCCTCCTAATGAAGGCAAAGATTCCAAAAGAAATAGAACAGGGGGAGAATTTAATCCATCCAACTTGGCACTTATTAGCAGCTCTGAACAACCCTATGTTAATGTAGTAATGACTACAGTCTTAGAATCTCAGTCACATTTGGTCTTCCCTTGTCCCCCATTAATGTTCGAAGATGTGATAAATAGCAAAGTCCAGAAATGACTTAGGTAACCACTCCTACACTGGGGCCATGGTGATATCTAGTAGTAATATACATATAGGCATCAGGAGACAGGAGAAGAATGATGATACACTAGGTAGCAAGATGAGTGCTGCCCTCTGTAAGGTGCACACATGGAATCGATTTTCTAGCAAGAGTAAGTAGGTTCTTTCCTGATTCCGTGTGATAAGCACCGACAAGGAGGAGGGGGAACACTTGTGGGTATAGTGCTTAGACATTTCTAAAGTATTCTCTTCCTGAAGTTGACTGATCTTGGTGGAGAATCAGACTCTGCAACCTTGGCCTTGATTATATCATGTCAAACTAACTGGAGAATTGGCCTAAACTAGAAATGAATCTATCCTCAGGACCAAAATGAGTCTGCCATTAGACTCTCGCCTTTTAGACAGCTAAGAAAAGGAAGAATGAAGCAATTATGAGAGAAGCTTTCTTCCAGGGAGCACACATACCCCGAGTGAGAAGACCTACTTCTTTCCTAATATGTGTGCAAGAGCCCACCTGTTTGTGTTTTGATTGTTTCAGAACTTTTCTTGCTAGAATTAAGAGCTAGCACTGTGTCTAAAACAAGCAACATGGGTATGTGTGTTTCTGTCCAAGAAGCTAATAGGATTTAGCATGGTCTATAGCCAGACCCTGTCAGTTTGTGGTACTTTGCAAAAAAAGCACACACAAAAAATAAGTTCCAGATGATAGAAGGGAGCTTTATGTTCATTTCCACCACAGCCTAAGCTCTGCTTTTATGCCTCTAAATTTTAGCGGGAGAAAATCCAAGCACCTGCTCCTGCGTGTGCCAGTCAAAGGAGAGTCAGAGGCGAGCTCCGTGTGGGTCACAGTTTGGGTATCTGTGAAGGAATTGGGGGCTGAACTGAATTTTTTAACTACATATTTTCTCTGTAATATTTCCAATACATATTTTCTATAATATATATACATTTTTATTATCTTCATAAGGATTTCCTGAGAAATATCCAAGGAACTATACTCTTATCCGATCACTATGACAAATGGCTCGGTGTTAGTCATCAAGGGAACTAAGAGAAGATAACTGCAGCCCAGAGGTAATGATGCAATAATTACTCTACTCTGGTCACATCTCCAAAATACAGCCAACATACTATTAGGAGAACATTGGCTTACGTTTTGCAGCTTTGCCCACTAAAATCATGACCGATGCCAAAGAGTTTCAATTCTTCACAGCCATGGGGGTCAGCTTCAGAGTAGAGGCACACTTTAGGGCTGTTATTGTTCTTCTCCTGATATTATTAATGTGGAATCATTGGCCGTTTTACAAGATGTGGATACGTGAAACTGGTCGACGAAATCCCCTGGTCCAAGACAGATGCAAGAGCATCGACTGCCAGGGTTATGACCTTAAGAGTCTGTGAAACATTTAACTAACCAGAGAAGTGTTTATCTGGCTCAGGAACTGAATTCAGTGCAACAATTTTGTATACATTCATGCCTGGAACTCTGCTACGGCAGGTTGTGTGCTAGATACACAAGGATCTATCCTGTTCCCTGTCTCTGTATTTCCAACCTCCTAAGTGGAATCACTTGCCTAATTTAAAAGTGTATTTTTCTGACCTTAGGCTTTTAGCCCAGCTGCCAAGAGCAAATGTTATTCTCTTGCGATACCTTTTTGGAGTGTTATACAACATTGAGCAACATTCCTCATCCAATCAGATGACAGCTTATAATTTATCAGTGTGTATAGCCCCAAACCTTCTTTGCCCACCTAATTCCGGCAGCTTGGAATTGGAAGACAACTTGATAAAAAAGGTAATGAGAGCTCTCATTTTTGTCCCCCAGGGGGTAGAATCCCTACTTTGAACCGGACATGTACAGTAGTAACTCTGATGGATGGAACTTTGTGAAGTGCACATTTTCATTAGGCCCCTGTGGAGTGGCAGAGTTCTTTATCCTACTCTGCTGGGCTCTGGGAAAGGGTGTCGTTAAACGGGAAACTCGGAGCAGTCGAGTCACTTCTTCCCCCTCCAGGAGACTAAACACTCGACTGACTAAACTAGAGACAGAAGAGTCGTGTGATACGATAGAAAAGAACCTGGGCTTTGGAGCTTTACCAGTCAAGGTTCAACTCTCAGCCTGATCCCTGAGGGACTTGTAACCTTGGGTAAAGCCATGGTTTCCTCGCTACACAATGGCGACAACAGTCAGCTCCTCTGGTCATGACTGGCACATCCTAGGTGGCTTGGGCAATATGAGCTCCCATGGCTCCAAACACATTGGCTTTCCTCTGCAAATTGTGGCTCATCTAGTGAAGTACTCGGCTACTATTTCACCTCGGCTACGTCATACGGAAACTAGGAAAAGATTCCTGAACATCCTAACAAGATGACAGGTCTTCCCCAAGCTCCCACAGAGAGCCAGCATGAGGCAGAGCAATGCATGAGAAGGGACTGAAGTTAGACAGACAGATACGTTTTCTCTCCAGCTGTGTGGGTTTTCCCTCACAACCCCACAAAAATCTCTGCTTCCCAACTTTGAGATACTTCTTCAGTTAAGAAATGGTTTTCTTAAGTTTTTGTTCATACTTTATAAAGTTTAATAAGATGTTATACATCAGTTACAGCTCAATAAAACTGGAAACAAAATGTAAAAACAAAAACTAAGTAAACTTTACTAAGGTAGGCTACTTTGAAAATGATCCTAGTTTTATTTATCTTTTGATATGTATTTATTTGAGAGAGGGAAAGAGAGAGCGTGAGCGGGGCAGGGGCAGAAGAAGAGGGAGAGGGAGAGGGAGAGGGAGAAGCCCAAGCCGATTCCCCGCTGAGCACAGAGCCCAAAGTTGGCTCCAAGTGGGGCTGGATCTCACCACCATGAGATCGTGATCTGAGCCGAAATCAAGAGTCAGATGCTCAACTGAGGGGCCCCGAAATGTATCCTAGGCTTAAAGACGTCACCACTGATCCCAAAATGTTAGCTATTAAACTAGGCCACGCATTATAACTTTAGCCCACTGATGAGCAGTATTTTAAAATGTGTACCCAAAGTACACAGGAAAGTATCACTCTTTCGAAGTTATTTCTTAGAGAACTCTGGTCTCTATGTTTTTTGTTTTTTGTTTTTTTTTAAGCTTTTATTTATTTACTTGACAGAGAGAGACACAGCGAGAGAGGGAACACAAGCCAGGGAAGTGGGAGAGGGAGAAGCAGGCTTCCCGCTGAGCAGGGAGCCCGATGTAGGGCTGATCCCAGCACCCTAGGATCATGACCTGAGCCGAAGGCAGACGCTTAACCGACTGAGCCACCCAGGCGCCCCAGGTTTCTACGTATTTTTCTCAACTCTGAATTTTTCTGGGAAGTCTTTCACATTTTTTTCTTAGATCCAAGGTCTATATACAAAATGTGATTTATCACTATGCCCTATGAAAGAGAGTACCCCATTTTTGTCTTTTTGTGTTACAGATTTCTCTTGTCGCATTTCTCATTGAAAATTGCCTCAGGATATTTGGAGAAGACATCACTTCCCTCTTGGGAGAGAACTCAATGAGTCGTGCTAACAGCGAGAAGGCTGCAGGTACCGGGAATCATTTAATTGGCTTTAGTGAGAAGCAGACAGCAAGGTTGCCAGGGGTCATGGGAGATGCTTAGACAGCGCTCTTCTGGAGCCCAGAGCATCGCCAGGGCAGTGATTTCCATCTGCTCCTTGTTCCGAAGGCTGGCTCACAGGTCAAGGGAGGTTCCATACTGTTGTGAGACCAAAGAAAGGATAAGATGAGGTCTCTGACTTCAAGAAGTTTCTAGTGCAGATCATAACGGCATTAGGACTCATCATGGTATGCTACAGTGTTAGGGAATTTCTCTTACAAAATTTGAATGGGTGCCATATATATATATATGTCATATCATGCATATATATGTAGTTATATATGTAATATATAATTAGAAATTTAGAATATCTAATTATTAAACGTAATATATATACTTATGTATATTAGATATGATCTGGTTGTAGCCAGAGCAAGGGTCCTTTCTTCCCCTCCCTTCTCTTTTTGCTCAGGTTTCTTGAGGCACCACAGGATTCCAGTGCCCTTTGGAACGGGTTGAAAAGAACTGGCATCAGTTCTTTCTCTCTAAAATCTGGATAAAAATAGTGTCTAAATCTTAGAATTGTTGTAAAGATTAAATAAGATGATGGCTGTAAAATAAATTTCAAAAAAAAGCCATTAATAGGACTAGGAGAAGTGCCCCTGAGACTAGAGCTGGTATATTTGAGCCTAGCTAATCACAGCTAACTGGTAGCAGTCCACCTTATATTAGACTTTCGATTCAGAACCTGGAGACACATCTCATCAATTCCTCTATATTTTTGACATTTCTTGGTTTTATGACGTTTACCTCATTGCTTTGAGGAAATCTTTAGGAAAATACATGTCATCAGGAATTTAGATAAATCTAGTGTAGTGTCTGAGAATATGCTTATATAAGACAACTGTTTGTTTTTCGTTTCATCAGTGACACGAAAACAACCTCTTGAATACAAGCCAGTGAGAGTGATAGTGATTTACAAAAAGGCACAACTGCAGAATGATACGAAGACCCCATGTGGCATGGTTCCACCCAGCTACCTGTCTACAGTTTTCTAAGTCACTGAAGACTACCATCTCCATAATGACACTTGACTCTTCCTTTTTCTTTATTTCCTATAAAATAGAAAATAAAATGAACTGTTTTTCCAATGAATGAAAAATGAGCCCCTTCCAAGGAACTTGCTCATCGCATTTGAATTTTTCTTCTGCCTCATCTCATATTATCCATATTGAGGAAATCTTCCCACAGAGTATCTCCTCTGTCTTCAATACCTACCGTATCATATTATGTTCTTTGTTGCATTGTAGTGTATTGCATATTTTTATACTGATGCAATAAAAATAATTCCATCACTCAATGGGTTAGACAACCATTTTACTTGTTTATGATTCATATCAACACTTCAGTGGAGGCTCATCTGAGCAGTTCTGGTCTCAGCTGAGGTCACTTGCGCACCTGCAGTCAGCTGGCAGCTCATCTGGAGCTAACCTAGGAGTCTGTTTATTGGTGTTGGCTCTCAGCTGGTCCCCATGTCTTCAACGAGCTAGCCTGTCCTTCTCCATATGGTGGAGGAAGAGTTGCCAGAAGCAAGAAAGGCTTTTCAAGAGTTAATGTGGGAGAGGACTGTGCAAAGCACCATGCCAAAGACAGTGACTTACAAGACAAGGAGGCATTCATGATTTATTAAGACCACACATGATAATCAAAACTCAAGGCAGCACCACTACTACACATATCCTTTTATTCATCGGCTTTTAATCCTCAGTGGATTATAATCAGCATTTCCTAAAAGGCATTCAAAGTGTGGTAGGAAGTATCTTTGAAATAATAACTGATTTTTTACCTCAGGTATTCTTTGCCTCTATCCTTGTCCCTGTCTTAAGCTGTCTTACGGACAACTAAATCACTTCCTCAGGGAATAGAAGCTATAGGAGAATATGAGGAAAAGGGAGCTCTTTGTTGCTTATGAGTTTTAAAAATTTAGCTTTCTAGGAAACAAAACTTATTCATGGCATAGAGTAGAAGATTTAGATGGAAATCTCATGGGAAAAGCCCCAAATCATTAGGTACATGGGACATCTGCCCCTTTTCCTGGATAGAAGCCAAAAGAAAGCAGGAAGGCCTCACAGAATAGCTAACTGACTTGTCTAAGAAAGATGGGGCCCTGTGGGTCCACACAGAGTTTCTTATACCTCAGCATGGAACAGATCAGTAAGAAAAGTATTCCCATCAATTCCAGAATAGTATGGAAGAAATACAGAGAGCCACCAGGTTTGAAAGACATGTCTCAGCAACAGTAGTCCTGACCAATTCCCCAGGACCAGAGAACAGTTAGGACATCTCAGCAGATGCTAGTATACATCAATGACACAAAGCAGCAGATAAGTGCCACCTCAGCATTTCATAGCCTTCTAACTCCCTGGCACTAGAAGACTCCAGAACATAGACACACTCCTGGGGGAGATTAAGAGATCCTGAATTTCTACCAATCTGGGAACAGAGAATCAAACTAGACACCAAGTGAGCTATTCAAAAATACAGAATTGGACATTTATTACATATGTCAATGTATAGATTGAGGTTGGTATCAATATATATAGAATATATGATCCAAGCACAGTTTTCCTAGAAAGGGTTCCCTGGTCAAATAGGTTTGGGAAATTCTGTATTTTCCTTTTGAAGTCAAATGCTCCAGTTTTTTCCACACTTATTTGACATTACTTGGCCTTTTGGAGTAACCCCTTTAATTAATGATCCTGGGAACATACATTAATAAACATTGCTCTGAATTTATTTCTTCTTAAGTCACAGATTTTACCATTACACTCACCTGCTAAGAAGCCATCAATAGATCTTTGGATTTTTTTTTTCTTTTTTTCAGAAAAAAATGTCCTTTTTTAGATCCTCCACAATGCAACCTGCTCTAGTAATCAATTTTGTCTTCACACTTTCCCATTGTAGATCCTTTGCTTTAGCTAGGTCAGAAACTTTACTGGTCCCTGAATAAGTCACACTCACTTTTCTAACTATAATTCTCACCTCTCACCTCTCCTTGGTCTCTACGTTTCCACCCACTAACTAGGTAGCCATCTGGGTTCCCCACTCCCAGAATTTCACAAAGCCTTCCTGATCTCAAATTAATTGTTCTTTACATGAGCGCTTGCCCCTACTAGACATTGGCTCGTATGCTGCTTTGCACCATCAGGAATTATGCCAGTGTGTTCATACATTATTCAGCAAATCCAAATTCCTGTGGTAAACAACTGTATCTTGTGTTAGTTTTATATTGCTTTTAATGCCTGGCTAAATTTCTACTCAAAAAAATATGAATGAATATGTTCAATTTTCGAAGGGTGTAGAGATTTTATATATATTGGTAGCAACTGCAAGTTTTAAAACTGACGAGGTAGAACACAGCACATATGGAATTTCAATGGGTGGCAATAAGACATCATCAGTTTGACCAATTTTTTTAGATATGACTTCACAGCCTTATTCACAAGTTCTGGGATATACTATTTTTATTCATTATGTAAAAAATCTGATATCGGTGTGATGCATTTGGGAATAGTTGCATTTTTGTATTAAATTTCTTTTAAATATCAACAATCCAGAATAAAAGGGGCCAAAAAACATGGCTGGGCAATGCATCTGTGAGTTTTTAAGCCAAGGAAGATATTAAGAAAAAATTGAAAAGAAGAGGAGCTAGAAGTACCAGAAGGTAAAGAAAAGCTGAAATTGAACTTATTTGTCAATGGCAACTCAGAGAAGAGATTCCTGACCTAGGGAAATGGTTAATAAATGTTAGTATTTCCTTCAGGAGACTCAAGCATAATGTCTCCTTGAGAATAACAATTTATTTCTTAAATTTGAGGAAAAGATCCTGGGAACTCTGATAAACTATAAAAGAACTTAATTGCCTAATCTAGAATGACTAAAAGGCAATTAGACATTCTGATATTGGCCTTTACCGTACCTGGGAGTAAGATGTGTGTAGTCATCAGTCAATCTGCACTTAGTGATGTAGTTAAGGTTAAACATCTCCAGAAGTAAAATAAAGGTACTTAGAATGACTCTCTTATTTTATTCCAGAAAGAAAGCGACTCACAGGCTACCAATATCAGAAAATTAATATCATGGATGGTTGGGATTAATTACCATGATAAATTAAGTGGGATATATATATATATAATCACTCAATTTTTATTCCACAAAAGCAACATGGAAGAATTTGGTGAATGGAATATATATTAGTACAAGAAGCCACTTTTTTTTCAGAGAGCACTGAACGATGCCTTTTATATTTTTCTGTAACTCTTTCTATGCTAGCCGAATGGGCCAGTAATACTCTGAAGATTTATAGCGGATGGTGACTCTATTTTCCAGTTTTGTTTTGTTTTACTTACCCACAACATAATTGGTGCTAAGAAAAAATTGGTTTCCTTATGGTCCTGGGCCTAAATGTCAGTATTAATTTAGTTGGCTTAATCTTTAAAAAATGATATCATTCCTTTGTCAAATAAAAGAAACAACTAGAAAACCAAACTGTCAAA
Source organism: Halichoerus grypus (assembly GCF_964656455.1). Classification (NCBI taxonomy): domain Eukaryota; kingdom Metazoa; phylum Chordata; class Mammalia; order Carnivora; family Phocidae; genus Halichoerus; species Halichoerus grypus. The sequence goes on along the minus strand of NC_135714.1, from coordinate 99,462,125 downwards.
GGAAAGTTATAATTTCCTAAAATGGAAAAAGAGAAACTGCTTTGTAAGAATGGGAGTTTTTCCAAAATGTAAAAATATAAAACTAGTTGGGAAAGAAAAAACAAAACAACACCGTCTTCAGGATAGTGATCACCTCTGTGGAAGGAGGTTTGAGGGGATTGAGTGGGATTGAGTAAAGGGGGAAAAAAGAAACTCCAAGCACACATATATTAATTTAATTTCTTGAAAGATTTAAAAATGCTAACATTTCACCACGTGCTTCACACTTCTTAAGAAAATGTTAGAGGTGACTTTATTACATAAATATCCACAACATACCCATGCATACACACACACACACAATTTGTATATAGAAACATACAAAACATTGTTAAATGAATAAGTAAACTACAGAAATTCTTATCATTCAGCAATTTTATCGTTTTACCATATGTTTTGTGATTCCTCTGTATTGATGACCTGGTTCACTCCGTCTAGTATTCCATTATATGATAATGCATTTATGTGTGTACACATCTACCTTGATCAAACTTTCTAGAGGCTTGCCTAGTTTATTAGCTTTCAAAGAAATAGATTTTAAAATTCATCTCCATTAATGTTTTTTCCTAGGTTATTAATTGGTGTTTTGCTTTTACCATTCTGTTGCTTCAACTTTCTTACTGTTTTCACTTCTTCATCTAGCTTCTCGGATGAAATGCTAGGTCACTTACATTTAGTAAATATATTTAATAAGATTATTCATAACTTCTAAGTACTGCTTTATCTATATCTCACAAATTTTTCGTATTTTAGTTTGTTGATAAAACCATTACAGTTTATGATTCTCTTCGTGAAGTATTTTTTAACTTATTCATTGTTTAAGCTTTTGTTTTTTTCAGATTTTCTAACCTATAGGATTTTAATTACTAGTGGTAGTAGTTAATTTCTAAATAAATTGCATAGTAATTTGATAATGTGGTTTGAATAACTATGACTTTTTGTGACGGAGAGTATACAGTTAATTTTATACATATCTAATGTGTTGCGTGCATGCTTTAGGAGAATGTGTATCCTCTGTTGTTGTTGTCTTTTGGGTGCAGGCATATGTAAATTCACAATTATGTCCTATGCGTTCCTCAGATTCTCTGTATATTCTCCAAATATGTGGTTTCTGAAAGAGGTGTTAAATTTTGCCATTATGCTTACATGAGCTTTTCAATTTTATTTTGTAATTCTGAATTTTTGTAGTTGTTGGCTTTTGGTGCTTTATAGTTTAACTCTATATTGTTAGGCAAATACAAATTTATAACTTCTATAGCCTTTTCATGAAGTATAGCTTATTTGCTTTATTCACATTAATGTGTTGACTTCATATTCTATTTTGACAGATATTGTTGCACCAGCTCTTTTTTGGTTCATATATGCTTAGTAGATTTCTTTTTTTTCCTTTTTATATTTTCTGTTTTAGAGTGTGTTTGTGTGCATGTGTGTATAGCAGTGTGCCTTATAAGCAGCATATAACTGATTTTTTTTATATCCATGCTGATAATTTCTGATTTTTAATAGGGTGATTTAATCTATTTACATTTATTGTCGTTACAATGTACTTTGAGTTACACTGACCACCTTATTTTGTATTTTTCTTTCATCAGAGATTTCTCCTGGTTTCTTTTTTCTTCCTTTCCTAATTTTTGTTGGATTGATAATTAAAGTTTAGTATTTTCTCTATCAATTTTTATTTATATATATTAAAATTTCTCAGCTATTATATCTTTGACTAATTTGCTGCAATATCCCTCTATTATCTTTTACTAGAATCCACTAAAATTTTAGGAAACAGTGATTCTCAAAGAACACTCCATATAAACAACTCTTTCAATTTTTCTCTTTAGACTGCATCCTGAGTAAAATTCTCAGTTCTTTCTTCCAGTTTATTAATTCTTTAACTTTGGTCATTCTAGAGTTAATTCTTTTAGTTTCATGTCTTTTTTTCACACCTATATGTTTTCTGGGATTACTAATCAGATCTTTTTCCTATTCATATAATTTTATGTTTTTTCAATAAAGATCATTTCAGGGGTGCCTGGGTGGCTCACCGGGCTGAGGATACGATTCTTGATTTTGGCTCAGGTCATGATCTCAGGATCCTGAGATGTATCCCTGACTGAGGCTCCCCGCTCAGCAGGGAGTCTGCTTGAGATTCTCTCTCTCTCCCTCTGCTCCTCCCTGCTCTCTCTCACTCGTGGGCTCTCTCTCTCAAATGAATAAATAAATAATCTTTAAAAAAAAAATAAACATCACTTCATTCATTTTCCTCTCTGATTTTGGTACCAAGAAGTAGGATGCTGCTGTGACAAATACCTAAAAATGTCAAAGCGGCTTTAGAATTGGGGAAGGGGTAGAGGTTGGAGGAGTTTTGAGGGGCATGCTGGGAAAAGTCCACATTGCTGTGAAGGGACTGTTGGTAGAAATAAGAGATGTTGAAGGTGATTCTGGTAAGTGTTCAGAAATAAAAGCGAGAGCTTCAGGGATAGACTCTATCTTCTTAGAGAGTATGTAACTAATCAGAAACAGAATGTTAGAAATATGCACGTTGAACATCTTTCTGGTGAGATCTCAGATGGAAATGAAGAACATGCTGTTGGAAACTGTAAGAAAGGAGATCCTTGTTATAAAATAGCAAAGAACTTGGCTTAACTAGTGTTCTAGTGTTTTCTGGAAGGTCGAACTTGCAAGCTATAAGATCGGGTATTTACCTGAGGAGATTTCTCAGGGAAGTTTTAAAGGAGTTTGTTTCTTCCTGATTGCTCATAGTAAAATGCAAGAAGAGAGAAATGAGTTGAGGAAGGTATTAAGCAAAAGGAAATCAGGACTTGAAGATGTGGAAAATTCTCAAGTTTTCCAAAATCAGTTTGTCATTTCTACTCTAACACATGTGCTCATGCTGTTGCTGCCCCCAGATGGTTCCTCCTGTCCAAATCCAACCTATAGAGTGTCAGCTTCCCAACAAAGTCTGTCTTGATTTGTTCAGTTATGTTGGCATTTTCTCTTGTGAATTTCTATAGCCTTGTAATCATTTTCGTGTAATGTTTGTGACAGGTAGTCTTTAAGGCACATCTTTTTTTTTTTTTTTTTTTAATTTTACATTTTCTGAAACTGAAGTACCCCCCGTCTGTGTATATATGTTTATTTTTTTTCAGCAATTCTCTGTCCACCCTCAAATGTTTTTAAATGGATAACACATGCATAATCCATGGGTTCTAGAAAATGAGGAAGTAGGAAACTTGACTTCGCAATTGTTCTCAGGTGGTCCTCCATGGCACCTTCCGGAGCCACCAAGAGCAGGGCTAACGCAGTGGGGAAAGTTAAGTAAACCAGTGGAGCCCTGCTCTGGTCACTCTTACAACCTTGAAAAAGCAGCTCACCTCTTTCTTTTTTTTTTTTTTTTTTGTACTTTTTTGCTTTATTATTTTATTTATGGGTCTGAGGCAAAAGGTTTTGTGAACCTGAAAATATTGGTATAAATATGTAGTATGTTTTAGATTTGTCTCTCTCATTAGAACACAGGCTTCTGCACCCAAAGGGACTAGCACAGTTATAGCTAGATAATTGGGTCAGCTTGTTCTTGATTGGTTTGTGTGCAAACATGCAGACTACATCCACAGTGAGCATTCCTCTTAATCTTTTCAAACAATTGTGTGCCAATCTCCTAAATGTTAGTTTCTTTCCGTGTCTTAATTTTCTTAAAAAAGTGGTGTCTTAGGCCTCCCAAAAGGAACATGAATTATTGCTCTAGTATTTCTTTATAGACAGCAAGTTTTAGATTTCTTTCCAAAACACACGCATGGATTTTAAGGAAATCTGTAAATGGCTATAATTTAAGATCAGAAAGTATTATCCTTAAGATAATATTAGAATTTGGAAGGAAAAAAACACAACTTTTATTTACGAACTTGTTATCTCGAACATAGAATTCTGTTCCTGCAGAATTTCAAGTTATATACTTAGTTTGGATGCAAGAAGCAAATGTTGGAAAACTAGAAGTAGGTGAAGTTTGAAAAGACTACACAGGGAATGAATTTACATTATCTACTTTCCCCTTTTATTTGGGGGGGTGAGAGAGAAAACAAGCATACACTTTATTGTAAGAAACTGGCTCACATGGGGTGCCTGGATGGCTCAGTCAGTTAAGCATCCAACTCTTGATTTCGGTGCAGGTCATGAGATTGAGCCCCACATCAGGCTCCATGCTCAGTGTTGAGTCTGCTTGAGATTCTCTCCCTTCCCCCTGCTTGCATGTTCTATAAATAAATAAATAAATAAACAAACAAACAAACAAACAAAATCTTAAAAAAGAAGTAATGGGCTCACACAATTGTGGAGGCTGGCAAGTCTGAAATCTGTAGGGCACGCTGGCAGGCTTGAAATTCAGGTAAGAGTTGATGTTACAATCTTGAGCCCAAATTCCAGGCTGGTCAGATAAATGAGAAATTTAGGCAAGGTTTCTATTTTGCAGTCTTGAGGCTGTATTTCTTCTTCTATGGAAAACTGCTCTTTGCTCTTAAAGCCTTCAACTGATTAGATGGGGCCCACACACTAAGGAATGTAATCTGCTTTACTCAAAGCCTACTAATTTAAATGTTAATCACACCTAAAAAATACATGCACAGCAACATCTAGACTAGTGTTTGACCAAACTATTGGGCACCATAGCATAGCCAAGTTAACATATAAAATTAACCATCACAGTGTCTCATTACCTATTAGGCTCTGTTTTCTCACATCTTTTCTTCACTCAGCTCTACTTAGTTTCACCTTAATCCACCAAATAAAATGCAACATGATTTCAGCCTTGTAAGGGTCTCCAATTTGCTAAAGACCTGAAATCCCCAAACTAATCAAGATTTCAGAGAGCTGTCTAGATGACACAGCCACAAAGACCAAATCTCCAGGGGCTTTGTGTGTCAGAGGTTTTCCTGCATGGTAGGTTTGGTGGAAGAGACAATGAGTGAAAGAAGTGGATTATGTGAGGCAGGTTGAGCTCAAAATGTTAACACAGATTTGTCCCTGAATTGACCTTATGGATGGTGTATCGTTTGTGTCATTATTTCTAGAAGTAAATTTTCGTGAAGTCTTTAAAGGAGCACCTTGACACATATGTCAAGACTGATGAAGTGTGGGTAAGTAAAGGTGGATCTGAACTGCTCTTTCCTGCTACATGTGGAATCTCAGTGGTCATCTCCTGGATTTGTTTAGAGCAGAACTGATACAGCACATTTCAAGCTCTCAAAATGACATTTGAATGCATTCAAATGAATGCAAGTAGCTGTATAAAGTAAGCACTAAAAAATGAGATTAACCACTGCTAGGCTTTATGAGCCCTAGCATGTTTTTCTTCTAGCACCGTGGTAATAATAAAACTTACTTGTAGAGGTCTTGGCAGTTTAAAAGCAGCACATTTGTATTTCCACATTTGATTCTCCTTCCAAATAGCATGATGGTGGGAGGGGGGAACGCCTGGATGGCTCAGTCGTTAAGCATCTGCCTTCGGCTCAGGTCATAATCTCGGGGTCCTGGGATCGAGTCCTGCATTGGGCTCCCTGCTCGGCGGGGAGCCTGCTTCTCCCTCTCCCTCTGCTGCTCCCCCTGCTTGTGCTCTCTCTCTCTCTCTCTCTCTCTCTCTGTCAAATAAATAAATAAAATCTTAAAAAAAAACCAAATAGAATGATGGATAAAATATTGTTCTACAGATATGGAATTTGGGATTCAGAATTCAGATTTCACTTGCTGAAGGACAAATAGTAAATACTGGGGTCAGAAGTAGATAGACCACAGCTTTCTCCGCTACATCATCTAGTCTGTTAAACATTCTTCATTGCTGTCCTGGGAGATAAAAGTCATTATGTTTCTAAAGTAGATTATGAACAGCACTGAACGACTTGTTTTAGTGGTAGGGGTTCTTACACAGGAAAATAAAAAGCAACTACTTGTGGCATTACTGTGAAAGCCCCTTACTATGAATTATCAGAGAGAAAAGTTAAATTTACATGAATTTCATTGATTTAAAATGTAACATAAAAATGCTGGAAGAAGGTGGCGCCTGGGTGGCTCAGTCGTTAAGCGTCTGCCTTCGGCTCAGGTCATGATCCCAGGGTCCTGGGATCGAGCCCCGCATCGGGCTCCCTGCTCAGCGGGAAGCCTGCTTCTCCCTCTCCCACTCCCCTGCTTGTGTTCTCTCTCTCGCTGTGTATCTCGCTCTGTCAAATAAATAAAATCTTTAAAAAAAAAAAAAAAATGCTGGAAGAAAAAAGAAATGGTGTTTTTCAGTTATGATAATAAAGTAATTTTCTTTTGTGACTGGTAATTGCATTGGAAAACATTTAAAAAAATAAGTGCAACTCAAATTTAACTAGATCTTTGAAGAAGTGGAGGAAGGAGGAGATTCATTCTGAGGATCAGCTTGATCTTTGCTTCTTTCACAGAGATCAAAAGATTTATTGTTACTTGAGAAGGAAAAGCAGAATTCAATTAGGACTGAAATGAAGGACGCTGGGAACAGAGTAGCTGCCTTCTGTACTTCCTAATTGGGTATCCTGTCTCCAACTAGATACTCTTAACTGATTCTTCAAATTCTTAATTTCAGTAATTAAGTCATTTAGACATCGGAAGGATGTTAACAGAGTCCAGTTAAGAGCAACAGGATTCAAAGTCATTGCAAATGACTAGAGGAGCAAAGAGATGAAGGGATTGGAAAAGAGGAAAACTTTTTTCCTGGCCCTCCAAAGTCAATCTGCAATGCCTCAAATGAGTTCATTTATCATTCACAAGCCAGATAATAGGTCTCAGAAATCTCAGAACGGATTCTCTCCATATAAATCCATCCTTTGTTTTAGGTACAAAACCTAATTATTCCCATTCTGTCATCATCAGCTCGCGGACTTCCGAGCCCTGCCCAAATCAGAATTTGCTGACTGAAAGTATATTTAGGGGCCTGAACTTTGTGGCAGAATGTTCTTAACTTTCCTAAAATCAAGCTCATCACACACAATACATTAAGTTCTGAAGTTGTGTTTTTTTGAAAAGCACAACCATGACAAAAGTAAGTGATAAAGCCCCAACTGCATTTCATTTCCATGACATGAACAATGAAATGTTCTCTGTTTCTAAGAGAGGATCATATGTTCTATAGCACATAATTTAAGAAGGCAAGTTTTAGAGCAGTACAGACATTTAAAATTGGGGCCGTGTATTTAATTATGTTTTAAACTGCAATTGTTATTCATTCTCCGTCTTTTGCCCTTTGCTTATCGCAGTTGACAAGCATATTCTCAATAGCCTTCATCTTTTTCTACATATATGGAATTCCAACCATATAGAGTTGAGAATTAGGAAGGAAATTAGTATTCCCTAAACACCAGTCACCTTCCTTCATAGTGCTTCATTTTATTTACTTCAGAGCTTTTATCAATATTGCCTCGAATGACCTTGCTCTTTTGTTCAGTTGTTCATGGTTAATTTTTCCCTCAACAGAATGTAAGTTCCATGAAAGCAGAGTCCTTCTCTGTCATGTGCTCTTCTAGATCCTGAGCCCCCAGAGGTGTGCTTGGCACACAGTAGGTATTTATGCTTTGGTTTGTTTCTGTTTTCGTTTTTTAGAGAGAGAGAGAAAGCACATGCGCGTGGGGGGAAGGGGCAGAGAGAGGGAGAGAGAAAATCTTAAGTAGGCTCCACGTTCAGCATGGAGCCCGATCCAGGGCTTGATCTCATGACCCTGAGATCATGACCTGAGCCAAAACCAAGAGTTGGACGCTTAACTGATTGAGCCACCCAGGCACCCTAAGGTATTAATGTTTTTTAATAAACTCCAGGCACAGGATTAGACACATTGTGAACATTACCTCATGTAATCCTCAAAGTGATCTTGAATATAAATGTATTATCCCTTTTTCACACTGAGGAATCAAGCTGAAAGGAATTAACTAACTTGTCAAAAATCGAACAATTAGGAATTTAGGTCTGATGTGTGTTCTGTTTGGGGTCCATGTTATAAGGAATGTTCCCAAAGTGGTCCATGGCTGTAAGTGAGATGATTATGGGTAGTAAACAAAGTGGCATTCAGTAATGACAGCATTAGACCATAAGAAAATTATTCCCTCTAAAACTTCTTTGTAATTAATTTTATTACATCAAGGATAAAGTCTCAGATTGGTGCCAGTGCCATTAATCTGGTGCTCCGATTAATGCTTCCCCAGTAATTGCTCCTCTCTCCCTCTCTCTCTCCTTATTTCACTTAAGGGCGGCAGGTAAGACTCTAAAGCCAGAGTTTGTTGGCAGTGTATAAATTTTCTACAACTTAAAGCAAGGGGTTCTGGTTTCCCATTTGCAATAGTTACATAGTTCCTTCAGAAATAAAATTTTAGATAAAAGTCCTGAGCTTAGGGGCGCCTGGGTGGCTCAGTCGTTAAGCGTCCACCTTCGGCTCTGGTCATGATCCCGGGGTCCTGGGATCGATCCCCACATTGGGCTCCCTGCTCCGCGGGAAGTCTGCTTCTCCCTCTCCCACTCCCCCTGCTTGTGTTCCCTCTCTCTGTGTGTCTCTCTCTGTCAAATAAATAAATAAAATATTAAAAAAAATAAAGTCCTGAATTTACTTAAGGAAAATATTAATGAGATAATGGTACAGGTGATATATTCGGCAAAAATTGTGGAGGTGGCACAGTGTCTGGTTTAGAAAACCCTGCTCTAAAGCAAATTTACAAAGCCCTGAAATAGAAACAAGCAACAGAAGGCATTGCTATGATAGGGAAACTCAGACACATAAAATAATTATCTCCAAAATTCTTTAAAAGTGGTGTGCTTGAGGAACAGAAAACTAACTCGACATAACTGGGGAAAATACCACTGAGATACAAATTCTGGATGTACAATGAAGCTATAGTTCCTGACGAATGGTGCCAAAAATACAGTGGGGGACGTATATAAGTGACCAGAATACAAGTAGGGAACTAAAAAATGCCCAAAAGAAGAAAAAAATACATGTGGATGTGAGAAATCACAGTTCTACGGTGTTAGTTACCTTTAATTACCTTCTGTTATCATTAAATTTGTTAATTATAATTAATAATTATTCACATTAATTAGATATTTGTTTAAAGTCATAATATATAAATTATATAAATATTATAAATTAACTTACTTAATTTCAATTAATAATTTTGTCATGCATGCTCAGAATAATGAGTATCCTTGCTAAGTCTATCGTATAAAAGGAGAAATAAGGACAAATAGCTTTAATCTCATTTTAGATGGCATACAAATGCAAAATACTCCCACTTGCAAAAGGGCTGGGCACTCTCTCTTATAACTGCAAGAAAAGCCTCGATGGGTTTGGCAAACATGACCTGCTAAACTGCTAACCATTTAGAAGAAATCGGAATTCATAACCCCGGTAAAGCTGCCACGTCTTTAACACGGTACCAAATCAGGGCTCCACCAAGGTATGGTGCTGCCCGAGAAACTGTCATCACTTAGTACACTTCTGGGTAAACCTCTACCGATGAAGGGACTGGATTTGCTCTTCTAGTCTTTATGCTGACATCTGTTTATAGGGAGTATCGGAGTAAATTCAAATGGTCCAAAAGCTGGGGCTTTCTGTGAGGCCACCTGTCCGTGGCTTGCTCCTTGTTCTGCCATCAGCTTCCAAGGTATCAGCTAATACAGGACATCTGCCACTCTCTAGCTCCGGAGAGGCTATCTGGTGACAGGGCGGGCAGGGACCCGACAGCACAGACTCCACGTTCAAATTCTGATTCTCCCGCTTATTTGAGCAAGTTGCTTAATTTCTCTAGGCCTCAATGTCTTCAACTGCAAATTGAGTGAAAGGATCTTATTAGGAGATTTTGAAAATTAAGTGAAATAAAGCAAGAGGATATTCGGTGAGGCCGGGCACATAATAAGTAAAACGTCAATTATCATTAGCTACTATCAGCCTGTGTTAGAAGTACAGTGTTCTCTCCTCTGGGCATTCCAGAGCCCTTGGGAAACACGAGCCTTTTAATCTTACTCTCTTGTGCCGGTACTTAGGGGAGCGCTTCAGGCCAGCTTCCCACATGCAACTTTTGGCTGTTTCCTCAGCTCCTCCGAGTTCTCTCTCTCTCTCTCTCCCTGTACCTCCCCGGCCAGAAGAGCGACTCTGGAGGCCCTACCTCCCTCAGTGACTCAAATCCCTCTCCTTCTGCTACACCACCAAAGAGAAAGCCTGCATTAAAATTCAAACAGGGACTTGGATTTCTCCAGAGAGGTGACTTTCACCATAACCTCCGCAGAATCTAGTCTGGAGCATTCTTCTCATTTGCCACTCGCTTTAGTTGGCTAAGAGTTAACATTTAATACAATGCTTGTGCTAATCTTTTTATAGCCACTGACGGCAGCTCCCTGGAAACTTCTACATTTTGTTTCTGACAAACAGTATGTCAGACATTTGCCCAAACAAAACATAAAGAAAGTGCCTGAACTCAGCCTGTGCTATTTTTGCATACCTTTCACTTTATAGCCAAGCGCTACGATAAAGACGTTGTGTAGGTTTAGTGAGATAGAGTATGTAAGACCCTTAGACTCATTCGCCTGTGTATGGAACACAATGTTTAATTCTTCAGAATATCTATCTGGAGGAAGAATCATTCCCGAATGGTATATTTCCAGGAGTGTATGCCGAGTGGGCAGTCGGCCCCCGCTGCTGTGTTCTAAAGCCCTGCCAGGCTGGCTTAGCCATTTGGCTTTCTGAGAGCCAACTGGAATGAAGACACCACAGAACTCTTACTCATTCCTTGCTTTTACTCATCCTGAGGCTTGATTGTTCACATCTCCTCGGATTCTCAACGTACCGGAGTACCCTTATTATAAATTACCTCTTTGGGCTTAGGCGAGCACAAGTAGATATCTGCCACGTATAATAAGAATTCAAATTTAAAACTGAAATTTAAAAAAAAAAAATTAAGGATATTAAGCTTATCAGCAATATATTGGGCTTTTATGTATCTTAGTACATCTTTTTTTCACTGTAAAAGCTCATCGACTTGTTTCGACAGCCAACAGGTAGGGTTAACTGCCTCTAAAAATATCAGTAAAGAAAAACACTCTTATTCAGTGAATTTCTCAAAGTAATGAGGAATAGAAAACACACACATACATAGCATTTCAGATTTCATTTTACCCTCACCAAAATTATCTTCTTGTTAAAATGACCTAAATCTTTTGAATGAAAATAATAGGAGTTTCTTATGATACTCAATATTCAATATTCTTGTGATATTAGTAATATGTGCTAACTGTAGAATTTTAAGTAGCGATATGATATACTTTGGCAAATGCGTATCATTTATTGTAGCAACAGATTTTAAGCAATTTGCGGTACTGGGAAGTCACAGTAGCTGCTTTACTTCTTTTTGTAACGTATATGTTAGGAAATTTAGTCCCACCATCCTTCCTCAGGTTCTTCTTTGACTATTTACGCATACCCTTCCAACATACTACGCGCTTTCTTGTCTCTGCATCTCCCCCTTAACTAAGTTTGCAAGGAAAACTTCTAATCATCCTGCAGGGCGTGATTTAAACATCACCGTCTGGGCAAGTATTCTCTGCACTTTCTGTCTATACCTCTCTGAGCAGAAGCAATTTTTTACTTCCCATTTATTTTTCATCATAACACTTTGTAAAAACATCTAGTATTTTTATATCTGCTCTATTAGTAATTTCAGGTCTGTCACCCCAAGTTATCTGTAAATCCCTTTATGGCAAAAACTAGGTCATGTTCATAATTGTGTCTTTCTAGCACATTAGACAATTTCTCATTGATGACTGACATTTAGTACATGTTTGTTGTTGTAAACAAGGAATTTCAGTTCAGAAAAATGTGAGGAAAGTTTCAGGTGGTCCTGGAGTAATGGTTTTGAGAATTATTAAAATGTTATTAAATATAGTACTAGGGCCTTTTCTGGTTTAGACCTATTTTTTCGATTTATGATTTTATTAAAGCTTGCCAAAAGTTGTTCAAAGTAGTTTTATCAATTTCTATTCCAAGCAACAGTGTATGAGACTTCCAGGTGTTCCCTACCTTACCAACACTTAGCATTTTCACATTATATTTATATACTTATATACATACACACATATCACTTGATTTGGTTTGACATCTTATTCAGCATTTTTGTTTCTAATGTTTATAAGTGAAGTTGGACTATATTAACTAAACTTTTCCTAATGTAATCATTTCCTTCATTCCACTTTGGGTACAGGCTTCCTTTTTTCTAGCTTCTTATAGTGAAAACTTAGGTTCACACAGATTCAATAGTCTCTCTGGATTTGTATATGTATGTGTGTATACACATATGCATGTATGTATACATATATTTATATATTAGATATCATGAGATATATATCTTAATATATTAAGAGTATTTATATTATATAATATCAATCTTATGTCTTACATATTCTTATTAATATCTACTTTTTTACTGTATTAATTAATATGTAATATAATTAGTATATTAATATTAGCTATAGTAATATCAGGAAAAATATATCTTAAGGTAGAATTATTTTCTGAAGAAGTTTAAGTTCTAATGATAAATATTTAATATATGCAATATATATGTAATTTATAATACATATGATATATACTCTAATATATAATAAGATATATATTAATGACATAAGTTTATCATATATCTTTATTTATTTATACATAATTAATATGCATATATTAAATATATATTACATATCTTATATTGTATATTTGTATTTGTAGGTATATTGTATATTTATATTGTATTTTAAATGTATATTATATATTTTATATATATTACATATAATATATAAATTATACATTAGATTATATAAGTAAATAATATATAAGAAGTTTAAGATCTAATGATATATATCTAATATATACATAAATATATATTAGATTTATATATATGAAAGACATATTCAATTATATATTAGACCATAATTTTATACTTATATGTAACTTAATGTACAATGTACACATATAATGTGTGATTGATATATATTCTATATTATATAATTTACACCTTTTGTGTAATCTGCCAAGTTAGGTGGGATTCTTTCTCACCAGATTAGCTTTCTGTGCTTATGCTACTGTGTTTTCTCCCAATTACTTAAAACAAATAAAACCCAGAAGTTCCTTACTTCGGAGACAGCTAAGATTGCTTACAGTTACCCTAATTTCTGCTTCTGTTCATTTATAAATCTTGTGCTGTCATTTCAATTGCCAAGAAACCAAGCTACAACCACTCATTGTTCTCAGGTACTTACGCATCCATGTTAAAGATCAAGTGACCCATCTCCTCTGCTAATGCTTTTGACTCTTCTCAAAGCCAGCCACAGAATTCAGGAAAATCAAAGGTAAGTGAATAAGCAAATTCAAGATGTCTTTTTAAACTATTTTGTTTTCTTTTTTTCTTACCCTACAAAGGAAACACTACTAGAAATAATCTTTATTTAATATTCCATCTTGCATAATTAGCTCAATAGTATCATAAAAGCTACAAGGGAAGAATTGTGAAATCAGACAAGTTTCACCCTCATTGGTTGTTACATTCTGGTAAAAATGTTATTAATTTAATGTAGTTCAGAGATTATATACTTTATAGAAAAGCACTCATATATCATACATAATATGTTACTATCCTAAAGGGAAACTGATGTAATCCTTATGTAACATTTGTGTATTCTATCCAAAAAGAGGATTTTACTTTCCTCCATTCTGATGTTGTTGGTTACTGATACAATCAACCACAGTCATTCATCCTTATCCTCCACAGGTAAAAATTTCCTTTCCTGCTTGCCCAAAAACTCTGACATTAGGCAGAGAGGCCAAACACTGTCTTCTATAAGGAAGGACAGTTTCAGAGCCTCATGAAAAGGATCGTGCCAGGAACTCTAATGACGCTTCAAGGAATGGACTCAAAATACAGCACAGAAGCAGCAGTTTGAAAGACACCTGGAAGGAGACTGATTTCCTGATCTTGCAACTTGTGCTGGGGGTATAGGGATCTTTAGGAGATTTCTCCAAGAACAAAAGAGCTGGTGGGTGCAATTTCCCTCCCCCGCCCCCCAGTCTAAATATCTGGACAACTGCAGGATCCAGCATGAATACTCTTCACTTAGCTTGCTAACACTGTATGCCTCACCCCTGCATTCTCCTGCGGACCTGCCCACTTCAACACACCCTCAGCAAGAGTCCACCCAAAGGCGCATCACAAGCCTGGCAGTGTGCAAGCAGCCCTAACAGGGGCCAGCACCACTCCACAGTGACTCCTGCCCCGGGGAGAGGGCAAGAAAACCACATACACCAGTTTGTCTGCAGCCCCAGCAGTGGGCTGGGGGCAGACATATGGTCTGACTGCAGGCCCCACCCCCCAACAAAAGCTCCTCAGGGGACCACACAGGGAAAGTGCCCTGCAGTTCAGTGAGACTGAAGCTCTGGCAAACTGCTGATCTGAGTAAACTCAAGCCCAGGAGGGCCTCAGACTGGCCTATTAACGGCGCAGAGACCAAACCCTGCCCACAACAGACAAAGAGAGCCATTGCAGATGACTGGACTAAAGACAAACACAGGTCAGCCACAACAGTAGGGCACATACAACACACATAGGAGACGCCTCTGAAGCATCAGGTTCTGGGCAACAGGGGACATTGCACTGCAGGGCACAGCAGGAGCTCTTCTTCATAAGGCCACTACCTTCACGAGCAGGATAGGTAGCTGACTTTCCTAACTCAAAGAAACAGAGAATTAGGGCGCCTGGGTGGCTCAGTCGTTAAGCGTCTGCCTTCGGCTCAGGTCATGATCCCAGGGTCCTGGGATCGAGTCCCACATCGGGCTCCCTGCTCTGCGGGAAGCCTGCTTCTCCCTCTCCCACTCCCCCTGCTTGCGTTCCTGCTCTCGCTATCTCTCTCTCTGTCAAATAAATAAATAAAAAATCTTAAAAAAAAAAAAAAAAAAAAAAAAAAGAAACAGAGAATTAGACAAAATAAAGAGATAGAGGAATATGTCCCAAATAAAAGAACAGCACAAAATCACAGCAAGAGAGCTACATGAGATGGAGATAAGTAAAATGCCTGATAGAGAATTTAAAGTAATAGTCATAGAGATACTCACTAAATGTGAGAAAAGAGTGGAGAACCTCCATGAGACTCTCAACAAAGAGATAGAGAACATAAAAAAGAACCGATCAGAGATGAAAAACTCAATAACTGAAATTAAAAGTACACTGGATGGAAAAGAGGAAGCACACTAGAGGAAGCAGAAGAATGAGTCAGGGACCTGGAGGGGAGAGTAACAGAAAGCAATCAAGCTGAACAAAGAGGGAGAAAGAATAATAATAAAAAATGAAACTAGACTTAGGGAACTCAACAACACCATCAAGCATAATAACATTGCATAATAAGGATCCCAGAAGAAAGAGAAGAGGGGGCAGAAAATGTATTTAAAGATATAACAGCTGAAAACTTCCCAAATCTGGGGAAGGAAACAGAAATCCAGATTTAAGAGGAACAGAGGGCCCCCAACAAAATCAACCCAAGGAGGTCCACCCCAAGACACACAGCAATTTAAATGGCAAAAAGGAGTGGGAAAGAGAATTTTGGAAGCAGCAAGAGAAAAGAAAATAGTTGCGTACAAGGGAAACCCCATAAGGCCATCCGCTGATTTTCAGCAAAAACTTTGCAGGCCGGAAGGGAGTGACATGATATATTCAAAGTGCTGAAAGAAAAGAACCTGCAACTAAATATTCTATTCAGCAAGGCTATCATTCAGAATAAATGGAGAGATAAATAGTTTCCCAGACAAAAAAAGTTAAAGAACTTCAGCACAGCTAAACCAGCCTTACAAGGAACGTTAAAGGAGATTCTTTGAGTGAAAAGAAAAGACCATAAGCAGGAATAAGAAGCACAAAAGCAGTACAATCAAGTATATCTACAAAAACTAGTCAAAGGAGTCACAAAATACAAGGATGTAAAGTACGTCACCATACACCTAAAATGTGGGGAGAGAGGAGTAAAAATTTAGTGCTTTGAGAATGAGTTCAAACTTAAGGGGAACCATCAACTTAATAAAGACTGCATTATGTGTATAGATGTTACGTGTAAACCTAATGGTAACCGCAAATCAAAATCTGGTAATATATATGCAAAAAATAAAGAGAAAGAAATCCAAGTAATCCACTAAAGAAATCCTCAAACTGTGAGAGAAGAGGGGTATGTGCCCTCTAGACCTACTTGTTGAGGGTTTTTATCCTGAACGGCTGTTGTACTTTGTCCCACACTTTGTCTGCATCAGTTGAAATTATTGCATGGGATTTATCCTTCCTTTGTTGATGTGATGTATGATGTTGACTGATTTGTGAATATTAAACCACCCTTGCATCCCAGGAATAAAGCCTATTTGATCGTGGTGAATGATTTGTTTAATGCATTGTTAGATTCTGTTTGCTAATATTTTGTTGAGGATCTTTGCATCTATGTTCATCAGAGATACTGGCTTGTAGCTCTCTTTGTATTTTTGGTAGTGTCTTTATCTGGTTTTGGTATCAGGGTAATACTGGCTTCATCGAGTGAATTTGGAAGCTTTTCTTCCTCTATTTTTTGGAACAGTTTGAGAAGCATAGGTATTAACTCTTTAAATGTTTGTTAGGATTTGCCTGTGAAGCCATCTGGCCCTGAACGTTCGTTTGTTGGGAGTTTTTTGGTTACTGATTCAATTTCATTGCTGGTAATCAGTCTATTCAAATTTTCCATTTCTTCCTGATTCAGTTTGGGAGGTTATATGTTTCTAGAAATTTATCCATTTCTTCTAGGTTGTCTAATATATTGGTATGTCATTTCTCATAATATTCTTATAATCCTTTGTATTTCTGTGGTGTTGGTTGTTATTTCTCCACTTTCATTCTGATCTTGTTTATTTGAGTCCTCTCTCTCTTTTGATGAATTTGGTTAAAAGTCTATCAACAAAATTGATAATTTTGTTGATCTTTAAAAAAAAACAAAAACAGCTTCTGGTTTCATTAAGAAAGACTTTTTGGGGTGGCAACCTTTGAATACAGACTTAAAGAATGAGAGATGACAATCTATGTGAAGACCTGGGCAAAGTATATTCCAAGCAGAAGGAATAGCAAATCTGAATCTCTGAAGCAGCAACAAGTTAAAGGAAGAGCAAGAAATCTGGTATGGCTGAAGCAGTAGTACTAAGCTAGTAAGTAAGCTAGTAGTAAGCTAGTAGTACTATTTTAGGGCACATTTAGGTATTTTGTTCACCATGTATTTTTTGAAAATTGACTTTTTAAAATATTACATTAAAATTAAAATATCATATCTTATTTACTTAGTTTTTTGGTGCACCTCAAATTTTGTGTGCCTGGTTTCACCCACTGTAGTATCTATTTGGGCCAAGGGCCTGAAAGGTTAAATGTAATTTCCAGGTATGGTCAGTAGAGGGCAGCAAAGGGTAGTGGAGTGAGCACTCACAGCCAAGGCCTGGGCATCCCTTTTTTCCCTCTATAGAGATAAAAATCCGTCAGTGGTAGTAGAAAGTCCAGAGTGCCAGAATCAGGAGAGAAATTACTCATAGGGATACTGATCCAGAATGGGGATCAGCTGAGGAGGCACAATTCACAGCCTGGTATCTATCTTAGAGATGTGAACCACTAGACATCAGGAGGGGAATCATTAGACTTTCCCAGTCCCGACTCCTCCTCCTCCCCGCCTGTCTAAAACCTCAGATCTGGCTCCGTAAAGTAACAGGAGTCTCCTGTCCATCTTGGGAGCTGATGCAAACTTCCTGACTGACAGTTAGGACATGGTACCAGCAGTGGCTAAGTGTTCCTCAACCAGCCATTTCAGGGAGGAGAGACTGAGTGGCATAGGGGCACCATAGGCAAACACTGACAGCTGATGAAAACACTCACATGTGTGTCAGTTAAATAATTTGGGAGCCAACCTAAATGGGATGCGGCTTAAAATATATTTTCTTTCCTCCTCCAGAAGGAAAACATTGTTTAGGTGAGGAAAAACTATATGACTTTGAAATTAGACAAACTTGACTCTGCAGATTATTTGGTATCTCAGTTACTTAACTTTATTGAGCTTCAGTTTCTCCATCTATAAAATGGAAATAATGATTCTTACCTCACAAATCTGCTGCAAGGAAATGAGATGATGTCCATAAACTGCCTGGCAAAGAACTTGGCAATTTGTAGTTACTCAGTTGGCATTACTACCTGTTCTCTGTCCCTGTCTTTGGTCATGGGAGAATACCCATTATATTGTTGCTATTTTGAATAAAAAGCCTCATTGTCTCCTATAAGCATAACTAAATTATTTGAAGGATTAATCTGTTAGGTACCATACTAACATTTCTGCAGTATGATCTCATTTAATTCTCACAACAACCCTATGAAGCAGATGCTTTCATCATCATTTTGATTTTACAGATAAGGACATTGAGGCTTTAGAAGTATAACAGGTTTACCCAGTGTCATGTAGGTAGTAAATCATAAGGAAGGATTAAAACTAGGTAATTGGATTCCAGAGCTCATGCTCTTGACACTGCATAATGTTTTCCAATATACACATTTAATCAAAGATTTAAAATTTTAAGGGAATAAATCAGAGAAGAAATTAAAAAATACATGGAGACAAATGAAAATGAAAACACAATGGTCCAAAAACTTTGGAATCCAGCAAAAGCTGTTCTATGAGGGAAGTTTATAGCAATCAAGGCCTACCTCAAGAAGTAAGAAAAATATTGAAGAAACAACCTAAACTTACACCTACAGAAGCTAGAAAAAGAACAAACAAAACCCAAAACCTAAATAGGAAGGAAGAAAATAATAAAGATTAGAGCAGAAATAAATGAAATAGAACCTAAAAAAAAACCCAATAGAGCAGATCAATGAAACCAGGAGCTGGTTCTTTGAAAAGATCAACCAAATAGATAAACCTTTAGCCAGACTCATAAAAGAGAGAGAGAGAGAGAGAGAGAGGACTCAAATAAACAAAATCAGAAGGGAAAGAGGAGAAAGGACAACCAACGCCACAGAAATATGAAGGATTATAAGAGAATATTATGAAAAATTGTATGCAAACAAATTGAACAACCTAGAAGAAATGATAAATCCCTGGAAACATATAACCTCCCAAAACTGAATCGGGACGAAATAGAAAACTTGAACAGACTGATTACCAGGAATGAAATTGAATCAGCATTCAGAAAACTCCCAACAAACAAAAGTCCAGGAGCAGATGGCTTCACAGGTGAATTTTACCGAACATTTAAAGAAGAGTTAGAAGGAAAGCTTCCAAATTCACAAATTCATTCTGTGAGGCCAGCATTACCCTGATACCAAAACCAGGTAAAGACATTTAAAAAAAAAAAAAAAAAAAAGAGGACGCCTGGGTGGCTCAGTCAGTTAAGCGTCTGCCTTCAGCTCTGGTCATGATCCCAGAGTCCTGGGATCGAGTCCCCCATCGGGCTCCTGGCTCGGCGGGGAGCCTGCTTCTCCCTCTCCCACTCCCCCTGCTTGTGCTCTCTCTCTCTCTCTCACTCTTGCTCTATCGCAAATAAATAAAATCTTTTTAAAAAAAGAGAGAACTACAGGCCAATATCTCTGATGAACACAGATGCAAAAATCCTCAACAAAATAATAGCCAACCAAATCCAACAATACATTAAAAAATCATTCACGGTGATCAAGTGGGATTTATTCCTAGGATGCAAACGTGATTCAATATTCACAAATCAATTAACATCATACATCACATCAACAAGAGAAAGGATAAAAAGCACATGATTATTTTAATAGATGCAGAAAAGCATTTGACAAAGTACAATATCCATTCATGATAAAAACTCTCAACGAAGTAGGTTTAGAGGGAACATATTTCAATGTAATAAAGACCATATAAAAACCTACAGCTAAAATCATACTCAATGGTGAAAAACTAAAAGCTTTTCCCCAAGATCAAGAGCAAGACAGGGATGTCCATTCTCACTACTTGTATTCAACATAGCACTGGAAGTCCTAGCCCCAGGAATAAGACAAGACAAAGAAATAAATGGCATCCAAATGGGTAAGGAAGAAGTAAGACTTTCACTATTTGCAGGTGACATGATACTATATATACAGAAAACCCTCAAGACTCCACCAAAAATAGACTAGAACTGATAAATGAGTTCAGGAAAATCACAGGATACAAAATCAATATACAGAAATCTGCATTTTTATACACTAATAATGAAGAAGCAGAAAAAGAAATTAAGAAACAGTCCCATTCACAATTATACCAAAAATAACAAACTACTTAGGAATAAACTTAAACAAGGAAGTGAAAGACCTATATTCTGAAAACTATAAAACACTGATGAAAAAAAATTGAAGACAACATGAATGGAAAAATATTCTATGCTTATTGATGGAAGAACAAATATTTTAAAATGTCCCATACCCAAAATGATCTACAGATTTAATGCAATCCCTATCAAAACACCAATAGCATTTTTCACAGAACTAGAACAAATAATTCTAAAATATGTATGGTACCACAAAAGGCCCCAAATAGCCAAAGCAATCTTGAGAAAGAACAAAATTGGAGGTATCACAATCCCAGATTTCAAGATATATCACAAAGCTGTAATAATCAAAACAGTATGGTACTGACGGAAAAGTAGACAATAGATCAACGGAACAGAAGAGAGAATCCAGAAATAAACCCATGATTTTATGTACAAGCAGGGAGGCAAGAATATACAATGGGAAAAAGATAGTCTCTTCAAAAACTGGTGTTGGGAAAACTGGACAGGTACATCCAAAAGAATGAAACTGGACCACTCTCTTACACTACACACAAAAATAAAATTCAAAATGGATTAAAGACCTAAATGTGAGACTTGAAACCAAAAAAGTCCTCGAAGAGAGCACAGACAGTACTTTCTCAGACACTGGTTGCAACAACATCTTTCTAGATATGTCCCCTGAGGCAAGGGAGACAACAGCAAAAATAAATTATTGGGACTACATCAAAATGAAAGGCTTCTGCACAGCAAAGAAAACCACCGATAAAACTAGAGGACAAGTTACTGAATGGGAGAAGATATTTGCAAATGATAGAAAAGGTTAGTATCCAAAATATATAAAGAACTTATACAACTCAACACCAAAAAACCAAATGATCCAATTTAAAAATAGGCGGAAGACATCAACAGACATTTCTCCAAAGAAGACACAGATGGCCAACAGACACACGAAAAGACGCTCAAATCACTCATCATCAGGGAAATGCAAACGAAAACCACAGTGAGCTATCACCTCATACCTGTCCAAATGGCTAAAATCAACAACACAAGAAACAACAGGTTTTGGCAAGATTGTGGAGAAAAAGGGACTCTTGTGCACTGTTGGTGGGAATGCAAACTGGTGCAGCCCCTGTGGAAAACAATATGGAGGTTCCTCAAAAAATGAAAACTAGAATTGCTATATGATCCACAACTGAGTATTTACCCCCAAAATAGAAAAGCACTAATTTGTGGGGTGTCTGGGTGGCTCAGTCGGTTAAGCATCTAGCTCATGGTTTCAGCTCAGGTCATAATCTCGGGATCGTGGGATCGACCCTCACATTGGGTTCTGCGCTCAGCACAGAGTCTGCTTGAGATTCCCTCTCCCTCTTCCTCTGCCCCTGCCCCCACCTGTCTGCTCACCCTCTCTCTTTCTCAAATAAATAAATAAATAAATAAATAAATAAATAAATAAATAAAATCTTTAAAAAAAGAAAAACACTAATTTAAAAAGATATATGCACCCCTATGTTTGTTGCAACATTATTTACAGTAGCCAAATTATGGAGCAAGCCCAAGTGTGTCCACTGATAGATGAATGGATGAAGAAGATGTGGTATATATATATATATATATATATATATATATATATATATATACACACACACACACACACACACACAGACACACACACAATGGAATATTATTCAGCAATAAAAAAGAATGAAATCTTGCCATTTGCAACAACATGGATGGATTTAGAGGGTATAATGCTAAGTGAAATAAGTCAGAGAAAGACAAATACCATATGATTTCACTTATATGTGGAATTTAAGAAACAAAACAAATAAAAAAGAGATAAACCAAAAGACAGACTCTTAGCTATAGAAAACAAACTGATGGTTATCAGAAGGAAGGTGGGTGGGGGGCTGGATGGTAGGTGATGGGGATTAAGAGTACACTTATCATGATGAGCACTGAGTAATGTATAGAATTATCGAATCACTATATCGTACACCTGAAACTAATATAACACTGTTAATTATACTGGAATTGAAATAAAATAAATATTAAAAAATTCAAAGAAAGAAATTGAATTAAGAAAATAGTCTAGGGGCACCTGCATGGCCCATTCAGTTAAGCATCTGCCTTCGGCTCAGGTCGTGATCTCAGGGTCCTGGGATCGAGCCCCACATCGGGCTCCCTGCTCCTAGGGGAGTCTGCTTCTCCCCCTCCCCCCCAACCCCCTCCCCGCTCATGCTCTCTCTCTCTCTCTCACTTCTCTCTCAAATAAATAAAATCTTCAAAAAACCTTTTTTTTAAAAAATAGTCTTGTCTTTGCAACATGCTTAAAAACATTGGTATTATGGGCATAGGATCACCTTATACTGTCTCTTCTATTTGATATTTAGGGTGAAAAGTTAAGTGTTCAATGAAATAGATGAAAACAAACCCTATCACTGTTATTCTATTTAGAGCTCATTCACCAAATTAAAATAAATAGCAATGGTATTTTAGAAGAAATTAAGCTTTAGCTATTACTGTAAATGTAACTATTACATGACTAAGGAAAGCTCCCTTTATCTTTCTGAGAAAACTTTTCTCTCCTTGGCTTTACTACAAGGGGAAGATAGAATCAGAACACTACATCTTTCTCAATTAATTCCTGAAGACTAGTAACTCACAATCCTGGTTACATACAAGAATCACTCAAAAATTTTTTTAAAATACAGGTTTTCTGGATCTGATGAATCAGAACCTCTGGGGGTTACAGAGGGAGTGCCTGAAAACTCCCCCAAGTGAGACTGATGCATATCAGTATTGATAAGCAGATACTAGATTCTAGAAGGAGAGTTTCCCTGGTCTCTAAATCTCGAACTTCTCTGAAGGGAGAGGCAGAGAAATGGGACATAATCCGGGAATTGGGGAAGGTGCAGAGATAAGTTTGCCTACATTTTTACCTTAAATAAATTTTGACAGATGCTTGATGGGAGGCCAGAAAGTGTTGCCCAATGAGCCTCCATGGTTCTAATACAATCAAACGTGTCCAGACTAGCACTTGTCCCTTTAAAAGTGGTGAGAAGGGGCATCTGGGTGGCTCAGTCGGTTAAGCTTCTGACTCTTGATCTCGGCTCAGGTCATGATCTTGGTTCAGGTCATGATCTCAGGGCTGTGAGATCGAGCCCCAGGTCAGGCTCCACTCTCAGCACTGTTTGTGCTTGTCCCTCTCCCTCTGCTACCCGCCCCCCCCAAATAAATAAATAAAATCTTAAAAAAAATAAAAGTGGTGAAAAGTCTGAAGGCCACTATCTACATGTCACTTCTGTGCTAGTTTGGTTTTCAGATGAGAGGCCTCAGTAAAGTCTAAGAGGTCTACCAGGACTTGTGCTCTTGCCTCTACTTACTTTTTCAGGCATATTTCATGCTCCTGTACCTTCTGCCTGTGTCTGCAATCTAGCAAACTCTTCCATGTCTCTGAAACGTCACATATTCGCATTCTGTCCCTTCAGCTGAAAAATGTATCTTCCCTTCCAATACACTTCTCTTCTTGTCCCTTCCCTCTGCCTTCCTCTTTTCTCTCCTCTCTCTAATCAATCCCTAATTATTCTTTAAAGCTCATTTTAAAGGAGCTCTTCAAAGGAGACTTCTTCACAACTGAAATCAGGTGTCAGGTCCCTCTTTTAATTTCTCATCTCACTCTTTAATTTTTCTCTGCAGTACTTTCCAGAGTCTGGTGTTACACAGTTATTGATGACGCTCTTTGTTTAATTTCTGCCCCCGCACCTCCCCATTTAAATCCTGGTTTTGTGAGAGTGGGGCCTGGCTCTCTGTTGCCCAGACCTAGCAAGTGTCTTTCTCCTAGTACAGGTTCAAACACTATCTGTTGAATGAATGAAGTAAATGAGAGAGAGACTAGTTTAGGTCATGCCTTTTCCCCATCCATCCATGCCAGAAAACTATTTCATTCACCCATTCAAGAGAATTTTTGAATTCCTCCAATGTGCCAATGTTTGTGAGAATTAAAATGATAAATCAGACATAGACTCTTTCCTTGAGGTCCATAGAGTCGAGTGGGGAATAAAAGAGAGGGATTCACATACCTGTTAGAGGTGCCTATAAGGGAAACCACGAACTTTGTTAGTAGGATCAAATTTCAGTCCTCCACTGTTGTCAAAGGAAAGACACTGTCCGTGTGAGAAGAGTGGGGGGCCCTCACAGGAAGTTGAGTGACCTCCTGAGTCAGCTGGATTTGAATCCTTCACGTTACGTCGCAGCCGCTTGGGTTGAAAGCGTCTAACCTGTCCATGAAGCACCTCCTCATCTGTAAAACGGTCAGTTTTCCAGTGGACAGGGAACACCGTCTCCACGGAAAATGTTTTTAACAGACTACTGTAGGTTCCGTCACACTGAAGAAGATGTCCACATGGCAAATAGATGTTTAGCATCACTAACCATTGGGGAAACGCACGTTAAATCCACAGTGAGATATCACGACACAGCTATCAGAACAGCTAAAATAAAAAATGACAACACCCAATGCTAGTGTGGCTGTGGGGAAACTGAATCACTCCCGCAGTACTGGTGAGAATGTGAAATGGCAGAGCCATTCTGGAAAACAGTTAGACAGTTTCTTAAAAAACAAAACAGAGCAGCTACCCTAGGACCTGGCAATTGGACTCCTGGGCATTTAGCCCAGAGAAGAGAAGACCGACGCTGACACAAAAACCTGTACACAGATGTTTACAGCAGCTTTATTAGTGGAAGCCCAAGCCTGCAGACAATCCAGAATTCCTTCAGCAGGTGGTGAAGCAAACTGTGATACAGCCGTATCCTGGCATACTACTAAGAGACACAGAGAAATGGACTGTGAGCACCTGTGGCAATCCGGATGACTCTCCCGTTATGTTGAGTGGAAAAAAGCAAATCACAAAAATGTTACATACTATATGATCCCCTCTGTATACCGTTCTTGAAATGTCAAAATTATACACATGGAGAACAGATTCGTGATTGCCAGGGATTAAAGAGGTGGGGGAGGTGGAAGGAAGTGTGTGTGGTTGTAAAAGGGTAATAGGAAGGATCCTTGTGGTGATGGAAGTGTCTGGAAGTCTCTATCTGTAGAAAATTGATGTAATCTCTCTGTATTATTTCTTACAGATACATATGAATCTATAGTTATCTCAAAATAAAAAAAAAAGATTACTTTTAAAAAATCAAAACGTGCAGGCCAAATCAGGGAAACAAGTATGTCAGTTTGGCAGTTATGGCATGAGCCTTAGATCCGTGACATCATAATGGTAGTGATCCCAGGTTACTGTGGAATCCTCAGGCTTCAAGCATTTTACAGTACTCTGCCTAGTGCTGTAGACTCACTTGATTTTCAGTCCTGAGAACTGAAGACAAAAGGATGTTCACGTCATTCAGAAAACATGCTGAACTTATAGGTGCTCGTTCAAGGCTTCACCGCGGAAGGTAGTCTTTTGATATACTCTTTTTGAGCCTCAAAACAGACTGACAGTAACAGGGAGTGTTGTTCTCTTTTGTTTCTTCTAATACATGTAAACTAATGAGTAACTTCAGCACCAGCTTCATGAAAAGCTACTCAGGTTCGTAAGATTCAGTGCCGCTGAGCTGAAGAGAGCAGGGCTTACTTTCTCGGAGGAGACACTTTCTTGGCTCCACGAGAGAGAATTTTCCCAGGTCTATGAAAATATCTGTCCTATTTATGAAAGAACTTTTGCATTCTGTTCAATTTAGTTGTTTTACCTATGACGACCAGAAAGTCCTATCAGAGCTCAGTCAGAGCTCAGCCAAGTAACAGCTAAACTCTTGTGTTTAGAAACTTTTTGATGTTTCCAGTATTTTCGCCGATCTTTGAGAATTTTTCCCCCAAGTTTGAATATTGATTTAGATAAGATTTAGATAGATTTAGATAAGTAAATTTCCAGAATCTTCAGTTGTCTTCATTTTTATCTTAACATGAAAGCAAATTGTAATTAATTCTTCACACACACACCATATCATTTTGTTTTATATTAGGCCACAAATTGTCCTGTTTGTTGTTGTTTGCCTTCTTGTAATACACTCTACCTCTTGATTCTCCCCTTCCTAACAGCTCATGATTAGCTTTGCTGCTTTCTCCACCCCACGTCTGAGTGTTGGCATGCCCAAGGGCTTTGTCCTTGAAACTGTTCTCCATCGGTATCAGTTCACCAAGTGACCTCATCTCTCTCTCTTTTTTCAAAATATTGTGTTTATTTATTTGAGAAAGAGAGCATGTGAGAGAGAGAGAGAGAGAGCACAAACAGGGTGGAGGGGTAGAGGCAGAGGGAGAAGCAGGCTCCCCGCTGAGCAGGGAGCCCGACGTGGGGCTCGATCCCAGGACCCTGGGATCATGACCTGAGCTGAAGGCAGACGCTTAACCGACTGAGCCACCCAGACGTCCGACCTCATCTCTTTCAATAGCTTTCTATAACTCAGCGATCCCTGAATGTGAGCTCTGGAGCTCTGCTTTCGGGGTTGAGACTGAATTTTAGTGTTGTGCGAACCTTGACATTTAGCATACAACTCTATTGTATATTTGACTAGTAACTAGCTGCTCCGTGGTGTTTGGTGGGTTGCAGGAAGAGCTCTTCTGTTGAGGTGGACGCCCGCAGCAAAAGCACTACATCATCTGAGGGTGCCGCCCCTACCCTGCTTATCCACGGCCCCGTCGAGCTCAAGAGAGGCTGGAGGAGGCAGAAGCGGCACCTCTTCTTGTTCAGCGATTTCTTGCTGGTGTCCGATACCAAGTATGTATACTAAGCAACGTGCCCTCGTGATGATCACGAAGTTACATTTCCATTAACCCTTACCATAAGAAGACATGACATTTTTTTTCTTTTGTTTTTGCCCATGTTTTGATCCTTCATTCATTCAACAAGTACTTATGGAGGTCTTGTTTCGTGCCATACCCCCCCCTCCCCTGCCTGCAGAGAATACAATAGAGAATGTGACAAGCAGTGTCTCTCTTGCCTGGAACTTACAGACAAATGATAAAAATAAGAGGGGTAATTATAGATTGTGATTAGTGCTTCTGATAGAAGGTAGACAGGGGGCTGTGTGGAGATGATGGGAACGTTTGAGAGAGGGGTAGTCCAGGAGGGCCTCTCTGAGGTGGCAGCACTGAAACTAGATCTATGGGATGAGAAGCAGCCACGTTCCTAGACGAGGTGCCTGAACCTTCTAGGCTGAGGGACCGGCAGGCTACGTGGGTGCAACCTGACCCCTGGGGGGAGGGGCTCAGGAAGGCTGGTTTGATGGGAGCCGAAGCATGGGGCATGCGATCAGATGTGATACTGCGCTCAGGGTCCAGTCACACACGGTCTGCACAGGCCATGGTGAAAGTGGACACATTTTGCCATGGCATTTTTAACTAGGACTGACCGAATCTGATTTATAGCTCTAGCAAATTTTTCTGACTGTTGCTAGGTAATGGATGGATGCTTAAGCAAGAGTGGGAGCAGGGAGACTGGTTAGGGGAGGCAGTAGTCCTGATGGCTGCTCTCAAGGGCTCCAGGATAGGAGTGCAGTAAAAAGGAAGGAGGCAGCAGACAGATTTGGAATATATGCTGGAGACAGAACTAACTGCGTGTACTTTCCTCTCAACCCTGAACACAAATGCAGCTGATATCCAGCCTGGAACCTGATGATTGCTCAATAAGTGTCCAAAAGCAGGTGGGTGGGAGGTCAGCTGTTTACTTGCTCTGTCTCTGTTTTCATTATTCACAAAACATCATGAAAGACAAAGACTATTCCAACAAACCAAATACCAAGAAGCTTTTTAGTCACCAGAAAAAAAACTACCCCCCTTTATTTTGCTGCCCTCACCAGCTCCCAGTTATGCCATGCCATTAGTAAGACATGCAAGTACTAATGTGGCAAAATGCTATACTCAATCTGAGTGACATTAATGATAATTTATCAGGGGCTTACTACATGACAGATGTTATGCTAAGAACTTCATGTATGTAATCTTCTCCAACCTTACAACTACGCTGTGAGATGGGATTATTTTTATTTTAGAGGAGAACTCTGAAAATCAGAGGTCTGAAGGTTTTGCCCAGGTCACCATATTAGTGATGAGTAGAGTCTACATTTGAAATTAGGTCCGTTTCTTTCAAAGTACAGGCTTTTATTCTACGTGTGGTGCTGCTGTTTCTATTCTTTCTATTTTTCTGAATTTCATACAACATTCCATGAACACCTAGATTCTCTTTCATTATTGAAATCAACCTTTCCTTTACGGTGAGTAAACAACTCCAATCTGCTTGGTATCTGGTAAGAAATAGGTCAGAATGCTTAGTGAACTGAGAAATGACGGTAGTGTAGCTGTCCAAAAAAAAAGAAAAAAAAAAAAAAACCAGAGGCAAAGACAGAAATAGTAAAATATATTTGAGATGAGTGATATTGCCTACAGATGTAGCCTTGGAGGTGGTGATGTCATGAGGAGGACAGAGAGAAAAAGACTGTCCAGGTCCTGACATGAGGTCCATGTGACGCACTCTGCTCCTCCCGATAGAGGGCCACATCATTATTTTTAAAAAAGCAGAGTAGTTACCATTCTCTTTATTTAACCAAGGTGAGTACAGGAGACTAAAATGTGTGGGACGCATGCTGGGGACCACACGAGGAGCATTACAGATTCCTCGTGTGATTTCCCCACAGCCCTCCAAGGCCAGTATTGTTATCATCCACCGGCTGCAGAAATGAAAATGGGGATGGAGGAAGTCTCAGGAATGGACCTGTCATCCACAGGGAAATGGTGGGAGAGACTCCAAGCCAGGCCTGCCTTCATCCCAAGGCCACACTCTTCCTGCCACACCATGCCACACCTACTCTTCCATGCTCAGCCCGAGACACGCTAACAAACAGCAAACTCCTTTCCTGCTCCTTGGGACCTTGCAGACCACTCACATTCGATTTATAAGGGGAACAGGTTGTCCTTCACTTTGTTTTCATCTTTGTAATTATTATCGCACTTAGGGAGAGGAGAAGACCTTTCTTTTCCTACTAGAGCCGTTTATTGTCCTGGATACTGCTTACCTCGCAGCGGGTTTTACGGAACCTACGGTGTTCTGCTGAAAAGATTTTATATAAAGGCAGTGTTCTTTCTCCATGAGAGAACTGCATCCTTTTAAGAGCTGAATTTTTTATTTTGATTGGTTCACTATTACAAAAGAAGTGCAACATTTTTCCTCTTCACATATTGCTTCTGAGATAGGTCTTTGTGTCTACGCAAGGGTTTTTATGATGTGACAAAATCTACATCAATGTATTTAATAATGTTCTCTTTAAGAGACTCAGCTCCTGAAAGATTATCTTATATACTTTTTACATCCATTAGGAATATTAGAAAATGTAAGTGATCTCAGGCACTTGAATTTGGTTTCTAAAACCAAGGCCCTTGACAGAGAGAGAACACAGATTTTTGGAAGTCCAAGTTCGGGACACCATCAGGGTCAGGTTCCCACGAGAGCTGTCTTTCTGCTTGCAGATGGCTGCCCTCTGGCCTATGCCCTGTGGGGTTTCCTCAGCGCCTGCATGTA
This sequence comes from Halichoerus grypus, assembly GCF_964656455.1. Taxonomy (NCBI): domain Eukaryota; kingdom Metazoa; phylum Chordata; class Mammalia; order Carnivora; family Phocidae; genus Halichoerus; species Halichoerus grypus. The sequence continues at coordinate 99,432,206 of NC_135714.1, read as the reverse complement.
CACACACACACACAGAGCTCTCTCTCCCTCTTCTTACAAGGGCACCGATCCTACTGGACTAAGCCCTTACCCTGATGGCCCCATTTACACTTAGTTACCGCTTAAAAGCTCTCTCTCCAAACATGGTCATATTGGCAGAGAGGGCTTCACGGTAAGACTGTGGGGAGCAGTGGGGGAGGGGACACAATTCTGTCCCTAGCAGTCACGAGCAGCACTTCATGCTGTGGCCGCGTACAAGTTTTTGCCACAGTTTTTAGAAAACGACTATGAGAACATTCCCATAGTAAATATTTGGGTATATTTATGATCACTGTTAATATTGGAAAAGTTTACATTTTTTTTTCTAGAAGGAAACAACTAAAAAGAAATAGCTCCTGCATTAACAACCTTGTTTCATCCCTGTCATCCTTGTTCTTGGAGGATTGTGTTATGCCCTGAATCAATCTGTTCAAATTAATAATCTGAATTTAGGGCCTACGTTTTCCAATTAGCTATAAGAAGAAGGGGTTGGGGTGACCCAGGTTCCATTTTACCTCAGCTCACCTGCAGGCTTCAGCTGGAAACTCTCATCTTTAGGTTGACGCTATAGAAATTAACACAGATTGGGTAAGTAGTTGACTAATTGCTACCTATTTATTCTGTCAGAATTAGTGAATTTTAGTTTGTGTGTAATCGTAAAAGGAATTTAAATGTTTGTTTCTTCACAAAGAAATTATATTTCTCTAGTCGTACAAGATGTTAATAATAGTGGAAATTGTTTGGGGATTTTTTTCATACACCTTTAGAAATTTCTCAAGAATTGAGGTCAGATGGAACCTTCCTTATTACTTTTGATATTCATTAGAATACTAAATAAGTTATTTTTCAAATAAAATTATTACTTTATTTTTAAGAACAGTATCTGCTTGATAAATATTAAGATATTAATACTAGTAGAGGCCCATGAAGAATTTACAAAAAGGAAGGGACTGAACTTAGTTCTTTAGACATCACATGCCTCATATGTAGGTATTAAAGAATATGAAATGAAACAAAAAATGAATTTAAATTAGGTCAAAAGATGAAGATGACTATTAACTCATTATGCGTGAAATTACAAAGAATTACTTACAGAATATACCATGACCCCCACTCCCAACATCTGTAAAAGGATACCCCTTTCTTAGAACAGGGGAAATCTCCCTAGAATCCTGTAAATTTCCACAGTGCACTGGGGCTTCCCTTCTGGTATAAAGGTTGAGGTAACAGAAAGCAAGAGTGATATCCATCATGTTAATACAAATATAATAAAGGACTATTTTTAGAAATAAAAACCACAGTTCTTTCTCCTCCTCTTTCTTCTCCTCAAGTCAGTTTCCATTAGATTAATACTTTCCAATTTCTACTGAGATAATCCAGTTGGGTCAGTGATTGAGAGTGAAGAAATGCAGTAAGACCCTAGAAGAATCCACTGAAGTATGAAGCTTTGTTGTAATAAACTTTAAATATTTCCAAGCTAGCAAGTAGCTTTGTTAATACAATGTCTTGAGATCTATCCTCTCACTCCCCAGACAATCCCATGAGAAAGCCTGATGGCTCTGGGGACCGAAGTGAGGCTGAGTGAGGGTAGGAAACATGAGAAGGGTAGTTCATGGAACGATAGGTCAGCACCCACAGAGGCCAAGTGGTTACAAACATGGGCTCATGAGTTAGGCTGTCTGGGTTCAAACTCTCTTGCCTTTGGCAATTTTTTTGACCTTTCTGTGAGTTTCCTTATTTGTAAAATGGAGCTAATAAAGACCACCTAGTGTAGTTGTTTGAGGATTAAATTTTTTATATTTGTATTTATAAAATATTTAGAACAGTGCTTGGCATATGGTAAGTGCTCCAAATGTTATAGGACAGTAGAAACCATGCTCTGGGCTTTGGGATAACTCCTTGGTTTGGAGTAGATAATCTTGGCGCTTTCTTGAACTAAGGAGAGAATTATTGAGATGCCTTTTTCCAGGTCAATGTATTTGGAAGTTTCCACACAGTACCTCAGGTGTCTGTATACACACAGATACCTACATTAGAAAAACAAAAAAAAAATCTGTGAAAACAAACAGATATATGTCTATCTTTCCCATTAGCCATATATTTTTACCTTGGCAACGCCTTTGGAGTTACTATCTAGAAAAATGATTTTATCTGATAATCAGACATCTGATATCTGATAATGATTTTATCTGATGACTTTATTCATTGTGTCATAAACTTTGAATCTAGATTATCCTTCAAGTGCGCTTCCAGCAAAATTATTTTTCTTTCATAAAACCCATTGGAGAGTCTTAGCTTTAATTGTTCCATGAATCATTGGAGTCATAGGGATTTTTGCACATGAGGTGTCTTTGATCTCATTTTAGTTTAGTGTTTCCACATGTGTTTCTGAATAGGAAGGAGTTCCAGAGTGGTGTGTCCAAGTTCCCTAAGCATCCCTCAGAGGGCTTATAACTATTTAAATCTCAAGCCCACCTGAGAGTTAAAGTTGTGAATTAACCAAATTAATCAATATGGTGGTTTTCATGTTAGAGATCAAAGAAGATTAGGCAGAAATTGTCAAAAAGCAGTTTCACCACTGACAAAGTTGATCACCTTCTGACTCCTCAGAGAAATGGGAAGTATCCATCACTCACATATACGACCTCCTGACCACTGATCTGGGATTGATTGATTGATGGATTGATGATTTTTAAATTGGGCTCAATCTGTAGGCTAACAGTTTTTCAGTTTTAGCCAGAATCTAAGGGAAAATGATATGGATAAAATTTTAAGAAGGGAAATTGAAAATAACCTATGCTTTAAAGGCTAGAAAGTATTTTTTTTTTAATTAAGGTTGAAAATAACTTTTAAATCTTTCTGATCCAAGTTTATTTTTTGTTCTTGGTTTGTCTCTCTCTCTCTCTCTCTCTCTCTCTTTTGAAGATTTATTTATGTATTTATTTATTTTAGAGAGAATGAGCGTGAGCGGGGGGAAGGGCAAAGGGAGAGGGGAAGCAGACTCCCCACTGAGAGGGGAGCCTTACACGGGGACTCGATCTCAAGACCCTGAGATCACCACCTGAGCCGAAACCAAGAGTTGGATGCTTAACCGACTGAGCCACTCAGGCGCGCCCCCTGGTTTGTCTCTCTTAAGAAAAAAATTGTATGACTATTTTTATAAATCGTGTACAGGTAGCTTTGTTCAGCCCCTCAAATACTTTTTGAAGTAAGCAAGTCATAAATGAATAATTAACTCTAATAATAACCATAAAACTATATATAATAAGAAACAAATTCTAACAATAATAAATGAATTAATGGTTTTCTGAAAAAGCTCTGCAATATATCGTCTTTACTCAACACTCAACATTCAGAAAAATGGCCACTTGCTGCCATTTGAGGAAGTGTTTTCAGGGCCTTCCTAGGGCCAGACTTCGCTCAACACACACTTTGTAAAGGTCATGTCACCATTTGCTGTGCTGGGCACAGAGGGTAATAGAGACAAGGGAGGCATGCTGTGCCCTGGAGCAGTGAGAACTGGTCTCTGATGAGCACGGCTGTTCCCATAACATTTATGAAACAAACTGACAGAGGTCTTGTTTGGGTATCTTTCTAGGTATAAGAAAAAACTTAAGATAAAAAATAAAATACCACTGAACACCGTGTGGACTGCCAACTGTATGGACAGAGTGGAGGATGCCAACATCTGTGCTGGGAGGTCCTTTATCCTGGGCTGGCCCACGGTGACCTTTGTGGCCACCTTCAGGTAAGACCGACCGTTTGGTCTTGTATTTACATGGGTTAAAAAGAAAAACATTTTAATCTGATTATATATCAAGCCAGTGACTCACTTTTTGACTTCCCATAATGACACTCATTTGCCTTGTACTTTCCCCCAAAAGGTATGTACAAATGGGAGCAAGTAGATAACGTAGAGTGGGAACTATTGGAGTAATTTCTTTTGGTTTTGATCAGTGGTTTTTCAGATGGGCTCTAGGAGCCACTTGAGGAATTGGGTGTTTTAGGCATATGGAAGGAGAATCAAGAGAGTGAGGTTCTAGAACCCCTCTCCAATATCCTGCCCCCTAATTCCCAGGGGGTATCTGTGTTTCCAAATCACTGGCATATTTTTCTTGAGCAAGTACTATTAAAGAGTCCAATTAAATTTGAAAAATTGCTCTTATACTCCCAAGTTCATTCCTTTAAAAGTAGTATGTAATTATACAAAGAAATTAATCATGTCATTGAATATGAGGTTGCCTGAATTGCTGTGTACTGCTTATCTTAGTTGGTGTCTCTAGAGAGGTGACCATCGAAAACAACAGTATGATTGCGTTGAGTAGAGGTTAGTTGTGCAAGACACATTCTTAGGCTGACATGAGGATGGGGAATGTGACTCTCTACCCCGGACATCCTGAGCAGACACTCCTGAGTTTACAGGGGTGGTGCAACACTTACATCTGCTGTTTGAAACAACCACACCCCAAGTCTCATTCTTGTTTTGCACAATGAGTGTTCATCACATGCACTTAACACCCTCCTTTCTTCTCCTCACCCCACTCCACCAAAATGCCACACGTCATCACAAAGGGAAGACAACGAAAATGTTTACAAGTTGTTAATTTATTAAGCCCTATAATGCAGCGTTGACTTGATGAAAAATTTTCAAAGCTTATTGGGAAGAAATATGTATTTATATGCTCTCCGCATGTCTTCTTTTCCACGACGTATTTCTGTAAAGATTCTCAGTTCCTCTTGCTTACTGTCTTCTCCATGTTGCAAATGGAAGGAACCAGTTTCAATTGGGAATGTATAAAGTCTTTGACAGGGGAGTTTCCAAGAAACTTTTTTTCCCTAACAAGGAGGAAAATGTGGAAGCCAGGCTTCTACAGGTTATATTAGTTAAAAAGCTGTGTAAACATATAGAAGGCATTTATAACAATTCCTGGCACCTAGTGCTTTTGCTATTTGTTATTATTACTGTTCTGCAGATCAGCATGGCTAACTAGAAGCTGTGTCCATGAGCATAGGCAGGCTGGGGCGCGAAGTGGGCGTTCCATTTTCCAGATGGGACAAATCCTGAAACAGCGATGGAGGGGTTGGGGAGCAGTGTTGCTGGGAGGAGTATAAAATGTGGCAGCCACTGTGGACAGTTTGATGGTTCCTCAGTAAGTCAAACAGAATTACTATACGACCCAGCAATGCCACCTCCAGATGTATACCCAAGAGAAACATAGGTGCACACAAAATTGATACACAAACGTTCATAGCAGCATTGTCGACAATAGCCAAAAACCAAACAAACAAAAAAAAGTAGAAACAACCCAAGTGTTTATCAACAAATACACAAAATATGGTACAGGAGCTAGAAACAGGAAGGAAGGAAGAGTGACTGACTGCTTCATGGACACAGGTTTGCTTTTGGGTGAAAAAATGTTCCAGAACTAAACAGTCACGGTAGTTGCACAAAACTGTGAATGTACTAAAGGTCACTAATGGTCAATTTTATTTTGTGTAGTTTCCCACAGTAAAAAAACGCTAGTAAGTGGTAAGGCCATGTATGAATGAGGCTTAAAACATTCGCAACTTTGGATATTAAATGCTGTGAAAACTTTAGTTGAGAAAAGACTAACCTTTAGTAGTTTAGCACTAGCTGGATTGATCTTGCTCAGAGGATCACAGTAATGAAGAATGTTTTCTAGAAACTAATTTAACACATTCCAAGCTGCTGTGTGGATGAAGAAATAAAAATATTACAGGTGTTTTTTCCTAAAAAGATATTCTTGTTTCTGGGCCAAGATAGTTCCATCCAAATGCCAAATTCCTTAAGTATGATTTAATTTGAATAATAATGTTCTTTATATCTGAATAGCACTTGCAGCTGCAGGAACACTCGGGGTATAATTAACCCTTTTCCAGTTCTGGAAACTGAAGATCAGCGCAGTTAAGCAAAGTGCCCATGATCGCATAGCTTGCATCACATAGTTACAATTAAGTGTTCAGATTCAAAACCAACTTTTCTTCCACTTTAGGATCTACTTCCCATTGCTTTAATACGCTCATAAAAGAGTGGGGTCCCTCCAAAGCCCAACTATGAGGACAGTATGATATTAACACATGCATCCACATCCTTAACAACTGGCTGCTGATATTTTTTTCTGGAATGGTGATCTTATTTTGCTAGTATAAGTATTGTATGTATCTTAATTTTTTCTTCCCATTTTTTTAAATTGCAGTTCTTCGGAACAAAAGGAAAAATGGCATTCTTTCCTTCAAAGGTATCTTGTCACTATACATACTATACATCTTTAACCCATGAGAAAAGAATAAATCCCTTCAAAGCAGCGCCCCCACACACTATGCTTCCCCTACTTAGTAGAAATTGTTAGACTATCCTCAAATAATTTCTTATTTAGATGTACCCTGGCTGCTACTGCAAATAATCTGCTCTTATTTACATGCACATATTGCTTATTTTTGATGAAATTCTGGTTATCACTCTCATCTTCCCCTTCTCTCAGACCTAATGATTGGAGCTAACATTATTCTCAAAAGATACATATTAAATTTTCTTCAGTGCAATTTAGTCTCCTGAGTGATGCTCAAAGCACCTTCTGATTCCTACCCTTGAAGGTGCTGGGCCCTCCAGTCTAGGCAGGAAAGCTTTGATGACTGGATCTGCTGCTCACATCTTACATGACAAGAGCAACCTGTTGTTTTCTGAGTCATGTCTTATTTTCCTGAAATAGTTTTGCATGTTTTCTCCCAACCCATAATTTGGTTTTGCTGAGTTTATTTACATGCATTTAAAAATAACAGAGTATGTTGAAAATTTTAGCCACATAGATCAATTTGAAAGTAAGCTAATAGCTAATTCATCCTACTCTATTTGGGGTTATTATTGAATTTGATTAGGTACATCAATCTAGCCAAAGAGAAGGACCAGCCAAAAAGCATTCCTCTCAGAATCTTCACTGAGGACATCAAGAACTGTGCCTGTGTAAGTGTTTTTAAGACCAAAAATTAAATTCCATGTTCCTGATTCAGATAGAATGAAAGAGAGGGAGATGGAGATGGAGATAGAGAGAGGGAGGGAGGGAGGGAGAGACGGGGAGGTAGGAAGGAGAGAGCAAAAGATAAGAAGAGAGAGAGTATTTAGAAAAGTACCATGTGGGAAAATGTCTTTTCCTGTCTACACGTGTCTTTGTATACATAAAGAGTGAATCCTAGGTAATATGAAGCGAGAGGAATCCATGCCACAGTACTTAAGCATGGAAAGAGTATTGCGTGTTAAGTATCCATAATATTTCTCTGGATCTTTCTAATAGCAATAACACTGGCTTGTAATAAGGTGATTTTCACATGCAGGTATTTCCTACTAGAATTAAACCTTTTTTTCCAATGGTTACTACTTATGTACAGAATGGCTTGGATTGTTTCCACAGTTCTCCACCCTCCCCCCATTGGTGTTTTATTTGGTATAAGTGTAAACTCACAGAAAAGTTGTAGATATAAAAATAAAACAAAAAACACCCCATGCACCCTTTACCTAGATTCAGCTATTAGTAACATTTTACTCCACTTGCTTTATCATTTATTTTCTTTCTCTGTCCCTATTATGTGTATGTTATACTTATTTTTGAGGGTCATACAAATGCCATGGCCCTTTATCCTTAAACCTAAGTATTTCCCAAGAATAAAGATATCCTCTTATATCACCATCATACAGTTATCACCTTTAGTAAATTTAACATCGGTGTAATACTTTACTCTGCCTTCCATGTTCCCATTTTGTCAGTTGACCTCAATAATGTCTCCTTTCCAGTACAGGATCTACTCAAGGGTCAGGTATTTCACTTAGTAGTTATATCAACTGCAGAGGGGTTTTGAAAGGTCTTTTGTTCCAAGGAATATCAGGGTTGAATTGAGCTCAGAGGGATGACACTTTTAAGGGATCAGCATATTTCTATCTCATTTTCTTTTGGCTGTTGGGGGAAAAAATCAAACCAGTTGCCCATTATTTGTATAAAATTTGATTTCTGAAATTGTAGTGCAGTAGCCAAGACATTTGCAATGATGAACAAGATACTTTGGGTATCTTTAAGTGACATTTTTTTTTTCCTGTTATACTTTACAGTAGCTCTAGATCACACAAAAGAGTACTTGAAGGTGGAAAAAGTGGTAGCTATTCGTGGCCAAAGCAAAAGCCACGCAAATATTTTGATTGGTTTCTAAGCACCAGGTAGATGCATTGCATGAAGGAGATAAGGCCAGAGGGTTCTCTAGCAGCAGAGCACACTCTTGTCTCTGCCTGCTTTGATTTCAGCTGTGGCAGTGGGTTCCATTCAGAATTTTCCATGGAAAATTACCTTGAAATCTTTAAAAATCAACTTTATTTATGTATAATTTACACAAAATAAGCATTTCTAATGTTCTTCACTCATTCCTAAAGATCCAAGTTTCCCTCTAACACTGTTTTCATTTCATCCGAGAGAGATGATCCTTAGCATTTCTTGTGCAGATCTGGTGCAAACAGATTTTCTTAATTTCTCTTCTCTGAATATGGCTTTATTTCACACTCACTCTTGAAGGATATTTTGAGGGATGTAGAATTTTGTTTGCAAACTTTTTCCTTTCAGCCCTTTAAAGCTGTTCCACTGTCTTTTTGTCTTTGTGCTTTCTGATGAGTAGTCTGGGATCAATCAAACATTAATCCTCTGTAGGTGATTTGTCATTTTTCTCTAGCTGCTTTCAAGAGTTTCTCTTTATTTTTGGTTTTTAGCAGTGTGGCTATCAAGTATCACAGCATGGTTTTCTTTGAATCTGTCCTATTTGGCATATTCTGAACTTCTTGAATTTATAAATTTAATTTCACCAAATTTGGGAAATTTTAATCATTATTACCTCAAATATTTTCTTCCCCATTTTCTCTCTTCTCTCCTCCTGAGAGTCCAGTTATATGTATATCAGACCCTTTCATATTGCTCATAGATCCCTCAGGGTCTTAATTTTTTCAATCTTTTTCTCCCCTTTTCTTCTTCAGACAGGATAATTTCTATTATCTATTTTCAAATCGCTGACTTCCTTTTGTCATCTCCATTATGCAATGTAGCCTAGTCAGTAAATTTTTTCTTTAAGATATTTTTCAGATAAAAAATTTCTATTTTTAAATATTTTTAGTTTCTATGCTAAGATGCCTCTTTCGTTTATTGTGAGCATATTTTCATTTGTATCATTGAGCATTATTGTAATAGCTGTTTTTGGCTAACAGCCTGAACATCTAGATCATCTCAGGGTTGGCTTCAGCTCTTGAGAATTGATCACATTTTCCTTGTTCTTCATATATTAAGTAACACTTTGACTCATATAAAACAAAAAGTAACATTTCTTTTTCTTTTAAATTATTTCCAAAAAACAGCTTATTTTTCTGAAGTTATTTGTTTACAGAGAGCTCTATCTACTGGAATTTATCTGTTTTGGAGAACCTACAACATGCAGGAAAATATACATACGTCTCTGGAATTACTATTTTGAACATAGTATGTTCCTTATACCATGAAAACCATTATCTTGCAGACCAGATAAATTAAAAAGTGATTATTAGTATTTCAAAAGAGATTTTTTTTTTTTTCTTTAAAAAGATTTCAAGGGAGGGACGCCTGGGTGGCTCAGTCAGTTATGCATCTACCTTCGACTCAGGTTATGATCCCCGGGTCCTGGGATGGAGTCTTGCAACAGGCTCCCTGCTCAGAGGGGAACCTGCTTCTCCCTCTGCCTTCTCTGCCTGTGGCTCCCCCTGCTTGTGCTCTCTCTCTGACAAATAAATAAATAAAAATCTTAAAAAAAAAATTCGTGGGAAAGTTTTTAAGTTGTATTGAAAGGCTTTCAGACATCTTAAAAAAAAAAATAGCAGAGCCATTACTTCTAACTAAATTTCAAGCTAAGACCCAGTCTTGAATCCTCTAGACAATTTAACATAGGAAGCCCCTCCCTGACAATTTAACATAGGATATCCTTGAGTTTGGGTGCTCTGAGTCCTACTGCTAGGTTCTGAACACTTTTTTTTAATAATCCTTAAAGCTCAAGTAGTTTGAAATCAATGAACACTTGTGTTTATAAAAGTTCGATTATCAAACAACTTTTGGGCCATCTGTCATATCAAGCAATTGCATTTCAATTCCTAAGAAGAAAAATACAATGAAAGAACAAGTTTCTTTTAACTTTGTTTTTAATATTTTTAAGGACTGTGAGTGTCCACTTCTGTTGCTTGTCTTCTTCATGCACTGTTTCTCAAAGGACACAGGCCTCATTGCCTAATAATGTTATAAAAACTGTATGCATAGTTGGTTACATATTGTCCTATTTTAAAATGTCTTTTGGAATTCGGATAGTTTTATAGATATCATCTCAGATTCCTATCAGTCCCTTTCAGATAATTTTCAATAACTGTTTTCCTTGTTGTATGGAGCAGTTTCTCAATATAAGGTGTGATAGAGAGATATTATAAGTAACTACTCACTGTCAGAGTTGCGAATGGAATATAAACTTCTAAAATTTTCAGTCTCATTTCCTAGACTCATTGGTTTTATTTGTCTCAACAGATTTCAACAATGGAAATCTTAGTAACCATGATGACACAAAGAAAGTACTGACTAAATAGTAGTTTTTTTTTTTTTTTTAAATGTCTGTCACAGACAGTTCTTATTCTGATTTTGCTGAAACTGAGTATGTAATTGCGAAGAGAGAAAAGTATCTAGCTCCTCCTTTTTAAACTATCTCCCCTCTCTATTTTGGAAATAGCATTATGGAGCTGAGGGTCAGTTCATGTCCCCTCGTGGAATTCTGTTTTTCTCTTTCTTGCTTAAGCTGCTATATTTTGTAAGCCACAAATCCTTGAAGGGAAATACATGTTTTACTGAAATGTTTCCTACTAGCTTCATGTTCTGTAAAGAAATGAAGATATAATTAAGGGTGTGTGCTCTACATATGCTTTACTTTGTCATTAACTGAAAACAAGCTTTGCCTTTAGAGTATGGATAATAATTTGACAATAATTATTTGGTCACTGCTTTAAATTTTTAAAAATTTATAGCAATTTTTCTTATTTCTTTTTTACAGTCTGTAACTGTAACAGGAACAAATTCAGACACAGCGAATGACATTATCAACATGTCACTACCAATGCTAGGAATAACCATAAGTTGCCTTGCAAACTATTTTTAATTTAAAAACCAACTTTGACTTTTGAGATTTGTGTGTGTGTGTGTTGTGTACCTCCCATTATAAGACAGCTGATTATTATAGATATCATAGTCATATTTTGTCCCCCAGATTTAGAAATTGAAGGCAGCAAAGCTATATTATTAGCCTATACATGGGTGCTCTTCTTGTCTTCCCATTTTAAATTTTCTGCGAATTCGAAATCATAGCATAAAATTGGGCTATAATTTTAGAGTGCTAATAACAACATGCAGTTTATTGTATATATTTTATACACAGACAATAAAATATTTCTAAGTTTCTAAATATTTCCTCCTCTATTGGACTCTTCTATCTGTGTCTTCGTTCCTGATTCCTCCCCATCCCTATTTACCCTGGTCATCACGCAAGGACTCAATCCCAGTTAGAGGAATCCTAACTTATATGTTTTGTTGTACATTTTGACATAAAGACCACATGGCTAGAAGCTACCTCCTCTTGGTGCAGTTCCTTGGGATGAGGCGGCTCACACCCCTTATGAACTGGTAAAGAGGGCAAGTTCTGAATAAGACCATGGATCTGGGGGCAGTTGCGTACATATCACTTTCATCTTGTTTTGGTTTTAACTGCCTGTTCCTTTATGTTTTGATGGTGCTGGTGTGAGTTGCTGGATTTTTTTTTTTTTTTTTTTTTTTGATGAAAGACATGGACATATTTGAGGATGAGGTTTTCTAAGGGAAAAGAGAGGGAGAGTGATAGTCAGATGGACAGAACTGAAGGGAGCACTTGTAAAGCACCGCTTCTTATATAAAATCCTCTATAAATGCAAAGATGTCTTGCTATTATGACATGACATAATTACAAGATTCTTACTTAAATTCTGTCTGACCCAATGGTATAATAAAGCCCCTAAAAAATTCAGAGCAACTGGAATTTGGCATAAGAAATCAATGATTTCTGTACAAACAAAATTTAATAATATATCTGAAATAAAATTGAATTTATATGTACTGAGTAAAGCACATATCTACATTGATTTCTAACCTGTATGATATATATACCCTAAACAGGAATTAAGTCTTAGAAAGAGAGTGAGTGGTTTTAGGGATGAAGTTGGGGAGATTGATTAATGATGAAGCTCATTTTATTTCATGTTTGTGATTTTCCTTTGCATAAAGTGATCAATCTCACCACACAAAGAATTTCTGTTTTAATGAAGAATTGGGGCTATTTGGCTTTATGTATGCCTGATTTAAGGGATTCCAGCATAGCATTTCCAAACCCTACCCTACCTTATTAGCTCTCACATCTTATATGCAATACAGTTTTGAGCAGATTCAGCTATGTGTGTGTGTCTGTGTGTCTGTGTGTGTCTGTGTCCATACCTATGACCTTTCTTCATAAGGGCAAGACCCTGATTTTTAATCAGGAGTCAAGGGCAAGCATAGTACCTATCACCAACAACTCCATGTCGAACATTTTTTGCTTTAGTCTCCTGGAAGACTCTCTAAAATAGTTCCGCGATCTTTATAATTTAGATGTGTTTGTTTCAAGTAGGACTTCCAGGTTTACTGGGCGGTAATTCTGCTGGGAGTGATTGTTTTCTGCATCTGATATGTCGTCTAGGTGAGAGTCCTTGTTCTTCCTCTCCCTGAAGTGGGGCTTGCCCGCACCAAAGCCAGTGGCTGACTTCAGTCCGCTATCTCCTCAAGGCCTCTTGGGCGTTTGTCTCCTTTTGCCCAGGGCTGCTGAGCTATTGATGCCTTTCAAGTTACTTTGCTCGGGAATAGTCACAGCAGGGTATATGGCTCTCTGGACAATATGCATGTCAGGGCAGGGACATTTGGCGGCAAAAGCCAACATTATCCAAGGAATCTAGAGACAGCGGAAGGCAGGACTCCGAGATTAGAACTTTCCTCCTTAGTGAAGGGGCACAACTGTGATTTCTTATGCCATGGGCCACCCACACAGTGAGGGGCTGATTGTACTGCGGTTTCCTGGCCTTTATCAAAAATGACAAGAACCTGGGACGGTCCACTGGAGGCTATGAGGGAACAAGTTAACAAGTACTGTAGCTACCTCCATGGACCAAATAGCATTTATACTGGCCCCAATTCCTTCTTTCTGGAAACATAGATATGCAAAGGAAATGTGTTCTTCAAGTACTGTGAAAGATTTGTTATGATGCATAGTTCTTTTTGTTTCCAAGGGCTCTGAGAAAGACTACCAGCTGTCGGTGAGTGCTGGCAAGGAAGCGTCCCCACACCCACTCATTGGTAAGTGTCAGGGAAAATCTAAGATGGGATTGATTAGGTTCAAAATTGTAACTCTACATCTCAAAGTAATGGTTGTTCTGTCTTAAGCTTAAATACCCTTAAAAGTGAAAATCACATGCAATATTCACTCTCACGTTTATTAAAGAATTACCAGGTACTTACTTTTTCCCAGGCACTGAGGACATCTCTTCATTCATCAGCTTAAGGTCTAGTTAGGGAGAGAAATGTAAATTTTTCGTTTCTACTTCATTTTACCTGACAAACAGAGCTGTCTTAAACATTGTTTTGTTTAGTGTTTACTTACTTATTTACTCACTTAGGTATGAAAGCAAAGAATCGGAATTTCTTTTTCCCATACATTTATTTTTCATATTCAGTCTTGAATTCCAGTTCCTAACAACTAAATAGCCTCTATTCTGTGAGAATCCACTAAAATCCAATCATGTCTCTGAATCCAGGTATAGGTATGTGTTTAACACCTGCTCTGTGCCCAGAAGTTTTCTCAGCATCATGAGGAAAATGAGATAATCACATTTAAACTCCTCAAGTCTTCACTGACTAAACTACCTGCACTTTGCTGTTTCTCAGGCTTTTTCCATCACTGTTCTTAAGGTTATTGATAAACAGATTACACCTCTCCTAAAATAGTTATTAGCACAAGTTCTCTAAAAAAAAATCTTTGGATTAGCAAAATTGTTCAGTGCTTACCAGAAATAGAAGGATTAAAAAACAAGAGAAAAAAGAGAGGATCTGCAGCAGACCTTGAAGTATAGTAATGTATGGTAATGGTGACAATGATTTCTGCTAGAAATCTTAGAGCATTCCTTCTTACATGCATTTTTTTAAATCTTTTTAATAATCCTGTGAGGCGGGATGCCTGGGTGGCTCAGTTAAGTGTCTGCCTTTGGCTCAGGTCATGATCCCAGGGTCCTGGGCTCCTTGCTCAGTGGGGAGCTGCTTCTCCCTTGGCCTGCCGCTCCCCCTGCTTGTGCTCTCTCTCTCTCTCTCTGACAAAGAAATAAATAAAATCTTAAAAAGAAAATAATCCCATGAGGCTATTACTGTTTTCCAAGTTATCTAAAGAATATTTTCAAGTGATCTGGAAATCTAAATAACCAATTTCTTTCTATGAAATGTATATTCCCAGTCTTAGGATACAGAGAGTCACCAAGGGCATAGCTGAGGAAAAAAAATCCCCCCCACCATTCCATGTTTCATATTAATATTGACATCTCTGTAAAAGTTGGCCAACAACAAAAAGGAAAAAAGTCAAATACTTAAATATATTTCTTTTAATAAAGTGCATTAATTTAGGTAAAACAATATAGATGATAACTTTTTAGACTTTGAGCAGCTTCACACACCAAGGCAGCTCTAAGGAATCCGGAGAGCCTGTCATTCATGATGATCCATTAGCAGCAATCAAAATGCATTTTTTAACAATGCTCTCAATTCTCAATTGCGGATTATCTCCTGGTTATCTTTGTGAATTGGTTGTATTGCTGTCGTAGAAGCTTCTTTTTCCTTAAAAGAGGGAAGTCACTGTGATTCTTGTGAACACATCACTGACACTGCATCTATGACAGATGAGAAGGAACAGCAAAAGCTCCTCAAGTTACATTCAATAATAAATCAGAAGTGACAGAAAGAGAACTTCCATTCTGTTCTTAAAAAATGAGATCCATGTCATATAGCACAGGGTCTTTGAGAATTCTATAGAGAGGAAACAATTTAAAGCATACAAGAACAAAACTAATCACTTGGCAGGCAACTCTCACTGACTCTGGGTGCAGTTTTCCACTCTGTAAACATCGTTTTGCACTTTGCTTCTGGGTTCCCAACACTGTGCAGCCTTCCCTCTGATCATCACCTGGCAGGACTCCCCTTGGAGGCAGGGCAGCAGTGGGAGGGAAGTATAAAGCATAAAGGCAACCCATCCCACTGCCCTTGAGTAGCTCTGGCTCTAGAAATTGACAAAACGAAATGAAAAAAAATCTGTTCAACTGACATTATGTGAGAGAGGTTAGCAATTCTTAATATATATGTTCAATTACTTAAAAAATATTAACCACCAATGCGTATTAATATATTTACTCTGATCCTTATAAGTTTGTGTGAGGGCAAGCATTTCAAAGGATGAATGTAAGGCTCAGAGGGGCCAAGTAATTTGCCTAAGATGTGCAGATCTCGTTAGTGTCAAGGCAGAAACTAGAAGGCCTTAAATATTCTCAGATGGAAACACAGCAAAAGTCAGCATTGTGCAATGCGCTGATGAATCTTTGTATTCCGAGTAAAGTAACATGCTTTAAATTTTTTTTCTCTTTTTAAAATCTTTTCCTTGGGCACCTGCTTTTTGCAGGGTGTCCCCAACAAGAGCGAATATGATGCTCACTCAGGAGGCACAGCCCTTTTTAGCCAGAAGCCCCAGCAGAATAGCAGCATATACCAGTGTGATGCATACACTCACGGTAAGGGGGATTTGATCAGAGCCATCACCATCAGCCTGAATCTATATTTTTTCCATATAGGACATGAAGATCCCTATGGAATTAAAATGAGCCATCTTCCATCTACCACACTGCTGCCGCAGACACCAGAGGACTCCATCTCTCCTTCCACCCTCCAGGAGTCCCTCCTTCTGGAGCAGGGGTTCGCAGAGATGCAAGGCCAGTTCATCCTGAAGCCCAGGCACCCAACGCAGAATGAGCAAGGGAGAGGTGAGCCCCTTCCCTTTCTTCACGTGTCTTCTCTTGGCTCATGTCTCCACTCTTGACCACAAATTCAGGACACAGAGCTCACTCTCTCTGTGAGGGGTGGGGAGGAACCGTAGAGGCAAGAACCCCAAAACTGCACAGAATCAAGCTTAGAGAAACCCAAAGGTCTTAAGACCCAACTCACTTCGAGGAAGGTTGTGTGCTTGTTTTAATTCTCCTAGGTAGACTGTTACTCCTTTCTCTGTATCCCCAGAACACTTTCTACATATAATTGTGTGAGTACACATCTGTGTGTCTTCTTAGAGCACAAGCTGTTTGTGGCCTGGAAACAGGTCTTCCCTATTCCAGGGTTTTATCTAGTATCTCAGGCCATCACAGGATGGAATCAAATGACTGCATGGCTTAGATGCACCTGGAATGGAAGAACTCCAGTGGAGTAAAGAGTTATGGAACTGAATTGGATTTATTCCGGGCTTAGGCTGAAGTGGCCTTGGGGTTACAGTTAGAATTCAAGTCTCAATTCTGCCCCCACCTTCCATGTCTGCTTCAGACACAGGTCAAGGCTGGAGCTAGACTGAATGTTTGTGGTCAGGGCTTTTTAATCTTCCTTCTTGCTATTTTTTTCCCTAGCATTCCAGTATTCTCCCATTGATATTTGTTTTCTCTGATGAAAATGTGTTATTCATCTGAGAAGTATTGGGCCAAAATAGAAAGTATTTTATTGTTATGATTGTTATTCTATAAGCACAAAGTTTCCAAAATTTTATTTTTTAATATTCATACCCTAATTCAAGCATTAGGAAACATTAACCCAAATCTTGCCAGGGCTGTTTAAGAAAGAATAGGTTTCCATAAAGTTAGCTTGTTTAATCATTCCTATATTTTTCATGGCTATAGCATATATTTTTATTAGTAATAGAGGCAACATGAACTCTAACAGCAAATAATGTACATTATAAAACATCCAGCTAAGGCTGAAAATACCTTGGAGAAAGTATAGGACCCAATGTGTACTTATTTTCTGTATATACTCATAGAGTAGCTAGATATATAGCTTTGTACCAAGGGATACAACATTCTTCTTAAGAGCATTCTTCTTATTAAAGCTGAATAATGGAATCTATTTGGGTAGTTTTAGAAATAATAAAACTAGGGGAAGAGTAGGGAACCCAGGTTGCATACAACAACTCAACTTACATATTAACATGTGTCTTCAGCAAATGCATACATTTTGATGGACAGGAATCTCCTCCTGGATTTAAGAATGTATTTGCTTTCTTTCTTCACTCCTTTTAAAATGGTAGGGGAATCAATTTCAGGGCAGGAAGAAAGAGCCTTAGTTAAGTAAAGTGGTAGCAATCCTTCATGATTGCCTACCTTCTAGAGGTTGCAAAATCAAATAGAGAATGGGAGTGATGTCTGCTTTGGAGGGGGAAGAGACTGATGTCTAGACTGCCTGAGGCCTTCTGAGCAAGGAAATTACTTTTATCAAGGCTGCCATGAGCCATGCCTTGTGCTGAGTAGTACATTACATTTAGTTCAACGAGTTGTAGGCAGCAGCATTTATGTTAAAGTTAAGCAAACCAAAGCTTAAAAACTTTTGAGTAATCTAACTAAGTGGCAGAACCAGGATGCTTCTGGTTCTTAGATCCTGGTCTCTCTGGTCAAGTGCCATGAGTGTTGCCACCCACGTGAGTGGATATGGTGATGCACTCACTACATCCCAGAAAAGCCCAGTGGACAGGTGTTTATGGGTGTTTGGTGAAATGTTGCTCATTTGTTTATCCTTCTACAGCTTGGCTCCTCTGTGGACTTTTAAAGAATTCAGTTATTTAAGCAGATTATGTAAGCAAATGTTAAGGTATCTTATAAGGAAAACATTCATAGCTGAGCAGTAGAAACTTTCAACTCAGCTTTTCACTGCGGATCACCTTTTCTTTGTAAAGCTCTTCTTCTGCATTCCTTTGATAGGGAATGTTGGGTAATTCAAAATCTTCTCTGGAAATTGGGGATAAATCAGGCATTCATAATCTCTCATTGTTTTTCTTTTTGTATGTTTTCTTTCAAGCCTTGTACTGGTATGGTGTATATACATGTATGTTTGAGTATGTGTGAGGAATTGGGTGCAATTCATTGTGGATTAGACTCTTTTCAGTAAATATCAAACATAATTTACAAAAAAAAAAAATCATCTCTGGGTAGCTTGGTGGGGTATCATAAGAAAACACAGTCACCTGGAATCTTACCACATAGCCAGCATGTAATGACTATTTCCCAAGAACCCTGACTGCAGGAAGTCATCCTTGGGGATGGCCGAGAGCAGAGACACCAGAGGCTGCCTGAGAAGTGGGGTCAGGCGGATCATGTCATGAAAGGCAGATCCTTTTGATCATAGAAAGATGAGCACTCAGAGGCACCTGGGTGGCTCAGTCGTTAAGCGTCTGCCTTCAGCTCAGGTCATGATCCCAGGGTCCTGGGATCTAGCCCTGTATCGGGCTCCCTGCTCAGTGGGAGTCTGCTTCTCCCTCTCCCAATCCCCCCCCTGCTTGTGTTCCCTCTCTTGCTGTCTCTCTCTGCCAAATAAATAAATAAAATCTTAAAAGAAAAAAAAAAGTTGAGCACTCAGAAAGCCAAAGAGGAAACCTAAGGCTGGGAGGAGACTCACTGTGAAAGCAGATGATTAACAAACTCAGCTTGATTTGAATACCAGATCTTTTGAGCTTTTAAAATCGGATCTGACACTGGATGAATCCACTAATCATACTTACCAATAGGAAACAAACAACAAGTTAAGTGCCTCAAGATAAAGCACAACAGGCAGTAGATGGCATTGAAAGCATTGACACTAAGTCTGATCAAGTCTCTAGGTTTCACCATCAGTTTGCAGGATCTGGGGAAGAAATCTTAACACCATAAGAATGCTATTGGCCAATTTCAAAAAATGGAGAATTCTACACAACAAATGCCTGTTTCCCTATTCTAGCCATTGCAATGAATGTACCGTAGAATGGGGATGGTGAAAATAAGGTTAAGCGGGGTGCCTGGGTGGCTCAGTTGTTAAGCGTCTCCCTTGGGCTCAGGTCATGATCCCGGTGTCCTGGGATTGAGCCCTGCATTAGGCTCCATGCTGGGCGGGAAGCCTGCTTCTCCCTCTCCCGCTGCCCCTGCTTGTGTTCCATCTCTCGCCGTCTCTCTATCTGTCAAAAAATAAATAAAATCTTTAGAAAAAAAAGAAAAGAAGGTTAAGCGAATAAAACAACGACTACTACTACTAATCTCACTTCTTCCTTAGACCCCGGCCGGAAGACAGTGAAAAGACGTTCTTTCAGAGACTGGGTCTGTTGTCTGGGCTCCAGCCCTAGCCGGGAAAACCAGGGCACAGCCCCACCTTCCGCAAAACCAGGACAGCTCTTCGGAGTTTCCCTCACGGATGTGTGTGATAAAGACAAGCTGCCCTTCCCAATTCTGGTAGGTCATCTCATTTTGGTCTTCTATAGCCCTCCTGAGGAGGGGAAACTCTGAGAGGCCAAGCGTCCTCAACCAAATCTATCCCCAAATGGAGAAGTCATTAGACAGCCCCTGGCTTTGGCTGAGAAGCTCTGTTACTGTTATTGCAAAGAACAGAATCTGATTTAGGTCCTACACAGTCATGAGGCAAATACAACAGGAAAAGTCATTCTTGTCCATTCCACTTGTGTCTTGTTTCCACAAAGACCCACGGAGTCCTGTTCAGATCAGTCAAAATGGACTCTGTGTATGTGAGTCTCTGAGAGTCCACCTCATCTTCACAGTCTCCCTTCATTGCCTTCCTGAGCTCACATTAGTCTCAAGTCTCCTTCAGCGGAGTGTACTCAGTCTAACAACTGCAAACATCTGACACGAGCATAGACTCATCCTCTGGCAAATAGGAATCTGTTAATCCTAACAGAATATGTGAAATGAAAGCCCCAGAGTTTGGCCTGTGTTATCTCAAACTGCTGTAGTGAATTGTCAGTTTTGACATTCACTGAGTATTCGGTGTCTCTGCAAGCACGGGACGGGATGGAGGGAACGTTCTGCTAGACATGAAGAAATGTATCATATTAGCTAGCATGTTACCTGCTAGCTACTCCCCCAGTTCCTTGCATCACAGCAAATTTAGGGGCTAGCTAGGATTATCATCCTCCGCACTTCCCAAACGAATCAGAAAAGCATCAGTACAGTATGTATGGGCCCCAGGGCACACAAAAGATACGTAGCATAATAGACTTCAGATCCGTTGGATTCCCTGAGTGCAGCCCTCATTAACTTTCTACACAGCAGGGAGAGGACATGAACATAGAGCAAAAGACAATGAAAGACTCATGAGAAGGGAGGGTAATCAGAGAAGGACAAGAGAGTTTTTGAGCCTGACTTTAAAAGAGGGAAGGAAATAGGACAAGTAGGAATGGAGTATACAGGCACTTAAAGAGAAATAAACAAATGGGAAATGAGTATTTCCTAAATCGACTTCCCTACTTGGGGAAGAGCATCTATGTAAGGGAATAATGAGAAAAGAATGGTAAAGTAGGAAACAGACGGTGATTCCGCAAAGGCCTTGAAGCAGAGAAGTTTGACTTAAAAATGTAAACTCAATGGAAGGGAAAATCTGATTAAAAGAAGTGTTAAAAATGTTTCAGTGTATGACTGTAAAATGGATATTTGGGTAGAAAGTATAGAGAGAGACACTGAAAAACAACCAATCTAAATTGACTTTACTCCTTCCCGCTCTAACACAGTGTGCCATTACATTCCCCTCCTGTTTCAAAACGAAGGCAAGCTTGTGCTCTGCATTTGTGGATATGAGATGCCATATACTTTTCTTTTCTTCCTACAGGATATGCTTTCCTTTATTAATCAAAAAGGGCCACTCACAGAAGGCATCTTCAGCAAATCAGCCAATATAAAATCCTGCAGAATCCTCAAGGACAAACTCAATTCTGGGGTCAAAGTGAACTTGTACAGCGAATCTGTTCATGTGGTCGCATCCGTCTTAAAGGTAGGGAAGGTTCTAGCATTATCTACACACAAGTAACTGAAACTATGATTGGTGTCCTTCATCATGACAGCTCAAGAACCATAACGGGCATAATAGTTTAAGAACTTGACAAACTGAAAAACGCTTGACAAAATCAAAATGTAAGGAAGCTACTTGAGGAGTTAAAAGCCCCATATGTTAGTAATACTTTCTGTTTTCACCACACACCGCCCTCCCCACCTTCACTCCTGAAGACTCCATGCAAAATACTAATACTGAAATGACTACGAGTCATGATAATAAATTTCAAAATACGCACTGACACATACACACTGTTTACCAAAGCAAACATCCTCGCCACCCTCCTAATGAAGGCAAACCTTCTAAAAGAAATAGAACAGGGAAAGAATTTAATCCATCCACCTTGGCACTTATTAACAGGTCTGAACAACACTATGTTAATGAAGTAATGAGTACAGTCTTAGAATCTCAGTCACATTTGGTCTTCCATTGTCCCGATAATGTCCGAAGATGTGATAAATAGCAAAGTCCAGAAATGACTTAGGTAACCACTCCTACACTGGGGCCATAGTGATATCCAGTAGTAATATACATATAGGCATCAGGAGACAGGAAAAGAATGATGATACATTAGGTAGCAAGATGGGTGTTGCCCTCTGTAAGGTGCACACATGGAATCGATTTTCTAGCAAGAGTGAGAAGGTTCTTTCCTGATTCCGTGTGATAAGCACCGACTAGGAAGAGGGTGAGCACTTGTGGGTATAGTGCTTAGACATTTCTAAAGTTTTCTCTTCCTGAAGTTGACTGATCTTGGTGGAGAATCAGTCTCTGCAACCTTGGCCTTGATAATATCATGTCAAACTAACTGGAGAATTGGCCTAAACTAGAAATGAATCTATCCTCAGGACCACAGTGAGTCTGCCATTAGACTCCCGCCTTTTAGACAGCTAAGAAAAGGAAGAATGAAGCAAATATGAGAGAAGCTTTCTTCCAGGGAGCACACATACCCCGAGTGAGAAGACCTAGTTCTTTCCTAATATGTGTGCAAGAGCCCACCTGTTTGTGTTTTGATTGTTTCAGAACTTTTCTTGCTAGAATTAAGAGCTAGCACTGTGTCTAAAACAAGCAACATGGGAATGTGTGTTTCTGTCCAAGAAGCTAATAGGATTTAGGATGGTCTATGGCCAGACCCTGTCAGTTTGTGGTACTTCGCAAAAAAGGCACACATGAAAAATAAGTTCCAGATGATAGAAGGGAGCTTTATGTTCATTTCCACCACAGCCTAAGCTCTGCTTTTATGCCTCTAAGTTTTAGCGGGAGAAAATCCAAGCACCTGCTCCTGCGTGTGCCAGTAAACGAGGAGTCAGAGGCGAGCTCCGTGTGGGTCACAGTTTGGCTATCTGTGAAGGAAGTGGGGGATGAACTGAATATTTTAACTACATATTTTCTCTGTAATATTTCCAATACATATTTTCTATAATATATATACATATTTTTTTTATCTCCATAAGGATTTTCTTAGAAATATCCAAGGAAGTATATTGTTATCCGATCACTATGACAAATGGCTCGGTGTTATTGATCAAGGGAACGAAGAGGAGAAGATAACTGCAGCCCAGAGGTAATGAAGCAAAAATTACTCTACTCTGGTCACATCTCCATAATACAGCCAACATACTATTAGGAGAACATTGGCTTACGTTTCGCAGCTTTGCCCACTAAAATCATGACCGATGCCAAAGAGTTTCAATTCTTCACACCCATGGGGGTCAGCTTCAGAATAGAGGCACGCTTTAGGGCTCTTATTGTTCTTCTCCTGATGTTATTAATGTGGAATCCTTGGCCGTTTTACACCTTCTGGATCCATGAAACTGGTCGACGAAATCCCCTGGTCCAAGACAGATGCAAGAGCATCGACTGCCAGGGTTATGACCTTAAGAGTCTGTCAAACATTTAACTAACCAGAGAAGTGTTTATCTGGCTCAGGACTGAATTCAGTGCAACAATTTTGTATACATTCATGCCTGGAACTCTGCTACGGCAGGTTGTGTGCTAGATACACAAGGATCTATCCTGTTCCCTGTCTCTGTATTTCCAACCTCCTAAGTGGAATCACTTGCCTAATTTAAAAGTGTATTTTTCTGACCTTAGGCTTTTAGCCCAGCTGCCAAGAGCAAATGTGGTTCTCTTGCGATACCTTTTTGGAGTGTTATACAACATTGAGCAACATTCCTCATCCAATCAGATGACAGCTTATAATTTATCAGTGTGTATAGCTCCAAGCCTTCTTTGCGCACCTAATTCCGGCAGCTTGGAATTGAAAGACAACTTGATAAAAAAGGTAATGAGAGCTCTCATTTTAGTCCCCCAGGGGGTAGAATCCCTACTTTGAACCGGACATGTGCAGTAGTAACTCTGACGGGTGGAACTTTGTGAAGTGCACATTTTCATTAGGCCCCTGTGGAGTGGCAGAGTTCTTCAACCTACTCTGATGGGGTCTGGGAAGGGGTGTCGTTAAACGGGAAACTCGGAGCAGTCGAGTCATTCTTCCCCCTCCAGGAGACTAAACATTAGACTGACTAAACGAGAGACAGAAGAGTCGTGTGATACGATAGAAAAGAACCTGGGCTTTGGAGCTTTACCAGTCAAGGTTCAGCTCTCAGCCTAATCCCTGAGGGACTTGTAACCTTGGGTAAAGCCATGGTTTCCTCGCTACACAATGGCGACAACAGTCAGCTCCTCTGGTCATGACAGGCACATACTAGGTGGCTTGGGCAATATGAGCTCCCATGGCTCCAAACACATTGGCTTTCCTCTGCAAATTGTGGCTCATCTAGAGAAGTACTCGGCTACTATTTCACCTCTGCTATGTCACACGGAAACTACCAAAAGATTGCAGAATATCCTAACAAGATGACAGGTCTTCCCCAAGCTCACACAGAGATCCAGCATGAGGCAAAGCAATGCATGAGAAGGGACTGAAGTTACACAGACAGATACGTTTTCTCTCCAGCTGTGTGGGTTTTCCCTCACAACCCCACAAAAATCTCTGCTTCCAACCTTTAAGATACTTCTTCACTTAAGAAATGGTTTTCTTAAGTTTTTGTTCATACTTTATAAAGTTTAATAAGATGTTATACATCAGATACAGCTCAATAAAACTGGAAACAAAATTTAAAAACCAAAACTAAGCAAACTTTAATAAGGTAGGCTACTTTGAAAATTATCCTAGTTTTATTTATTTTTTGATATGTATTTATTTGAGAGAGGGAAAGAGAGAGCGTGAGCGGGGCAGGGGCTGAGGAAGAGGGAGAGGGAGAGGGAGAAGCCCAAGCCGATTCCCCGCTGAGCACGGAGCCCAAAGTTGGCTCCATGTGGGGCTGGATCTCACAACCATGAGATCGTGATCTGAGCCGAAATCAAGAGTCAGACGCTCAACTGAGGGGCCCCGAAATTTATCCTACGCTTCAAGACGTCACCACTGATCCCAAAATGTTAGCTATTAAACTCGGCCACACATTATAACTTTAGCCCACTGATGAGCAGTATTTTAAAATGTGTACCCAAAGTACACGGGAAAGTATCACTCTTTCTAAGTTATTTCTTAGAACTCTGGTCTCTATGTTTTTTGGTTTTTGTTTTTTTTTTAAGATTTTATTTATTTACACGACAGAGAGAGACACAGCGAGAGAGGGAACAGAAGCAGGCGGAGTGGGAGAGGGAGAAGCAGGCTTCCCGCTGAGCAGGGAGCCCGATGTAGGGCTGATCCCAGCACCCTGGGATGATGACCTGAGCCGAAGGCAGACGCTTAACCGACTGAGCCACCCAGGTGCCCCTGGTTTCTACGTAATTTTCTCAACTCTGAATTTTTCTGGGAAGTCTTTCACATTTTTTCTTAGATCCAAGGTCTATATACAAAATGTGATTTATAACTATGCCCTATGAAAAAGAGCACCCCATTTTTGTCTTTTTGTGTTACAGATTTCTCTTGTCACATTTCTCATTGAAAATTGCCTCAGAATATTTGGAGAATACATCACTTCCCTCTTGGGAGAGAACTCAATGAGTCGTGCTAACAGCGAGAAAGCTGCAGGTACCGGGAATATTTTAATTGGCTTTGGGGGAAGCAGACAGCAAGGTTGCCAGGGGTCATGGGAGATGCTTAGACAGCGCTCTTCTGGAGCCCAGAGCATCGCCAGGGCAGTGATTTCCATCTGCTCCTTGTTCCAAAGGCTGGCTCACAGGTCAAGGGAGGTTCCACACTGTTGTGAGACCAAAGAAAGGATAAGATGAGGTCTCTGACTTCAAGAAGTTTCTAGTGCAGATCATAACAGCATTAGGAATCATCATGGTATGCTACAGTGATGGGAATTTATTGTAACCAATGTCTAAATGGGTGCTATATATATATATATATATATATATATATATATATATATACACATATATAACTACATATGTATGTAGTTATATATATGATATATCATTAGATACTTATACTATATAAATATATAAACATAATGTATATATTTATGTATATTAGATGTGCTCTGGTTGAAGCCAGAGCAAGGGGCCTTCTTTTCCTCCCTCCTCTTTTCACTCAGGGGCTCTTGAGGCACCACAGGATTCCAGTGCCCTTTGCAACGGGTTGAAAAGAACTGGCATCACTGAGAGAAAAGGACTTGACTTGATGTCAAACAACCTCTCCAGAGTGTAAAGTCCTGTGCCCCCATTTACCAGCTATATTATCTTTGGCCAGTTATTCTAGCTCAGCATCAGTTTATTCATCTCTAAAATGTGGATAAAAATAAGGTCTAAATCTTAGAATTGTTGTGTAGATTAAATAAGATGATTGATGTAATCCAAAAAAAGCCATTAATAGGACTAGGAGAAGTGCCCCTGAGACTAGAGCTAGTATGATTTCAGCCTAGCTAATCACAGCTAACTGGCAGCAGTCCACCTTAGAAGGTAGACTTTCGATTCAGAACCTGGAGACACGTATCATCAATCCCTACGTGTTTTTGACATTTCTTGGTTTTATGATGCTTACCACATTGCTTTGAGGAAACCTTTAGGAAAATACAAGTCATCAGGAACTAAGATGAGTCTGGGGCACCTGGGTGGCTCAGTCGTTAAGCGTCTGCCTTCAGCTCAGGTCATGATCCCGGGGTCCTGGGATCGAGCCCCGCATCGGGCTCCCTGCTCCGAGGGAAGCCTGCTTCTCCCTCTCCCCCTCCCCCTGCTTGTGTTCCCTCTCTCGCTGTCTCTCTCTGTCAAAAAATAAACAAAATCTTTAAAAAAAAAGAAAAGGAAAAAGAAGGTTCAACAAATTAAACAACAACTACTACTACTAGTACTCTCACTTCTTCCTTAGACTCCGGCCAGAAGACAGTGAAAAGCCGTTCTTTCGGAGACAGGGCCTTTGGTTGGGGTTGCAGCACTTGCCAGGAAAACCAGGGCACAGCCCCACCTTCCGCAAAGCCAGGACAGCTCTTTGGAGTTTCCCTCATGGATGTGTGTTATATAGAAACCCTGGCCTTCCCAATTCTGGTAGGTCATCTCATTTTGGTCTTCTATAGACCTCTAAGGAGGGGAATGTCTGAGAGGCCAAGCGTCCTCATCCAAATCTACTCCCAAATGGAGAAGTCGTTAGACAGCCACTGGCTTTGCCTAAGAAGCTCTGTTACTGTTATTGCAAAGAGTAGAATCTGATTGAGGTCGTGCAGAATCATGAGGCAAATGCAACAGGAAAAGACATTGTTGTCCATTCCACTTGTGTCTTGTTTCCACAAAGACCCATGGAGGCCTGTTCAGATCAGTCAAAATGGACTCTGTGTATGTGAGTCTCTGAGAGTCCAGCTCATTTTCACACTCTCCCTTCATTGCCTTCCTGAACTCACATTAGTCTCAAGTCTCCTTCAGCGGAGTCTACTCAGTCTAACAACTGCAAACATCTGACATGAGGATAGACTCATCCTCTGGCAAATAGGAATCTGTTAATCCTAACAGAATATGTCAAATGAAAGCCCCAGAGTTTGGCCTGTGTTATCTCAAACTGCTGTAGTGAATTGTCAGTGTTGACATTAACTGAGTATTCAGTGTCTCTGCAAGCACTGTACGGGATGGAGAGGACGTTCTGCTAGACATGAAGAAATGTATCATATTAGCTAGCATGTTACCTGCTAGCTACTCCCCCAGTTCCTTGCATCACAGCAAATTTAGGGGCTAGCTAGGATTATCATCCCAAACGAATCAGAATAGCCTCAGTACAGTATGTATGTGCCCCAGGTCACACAATAGATAAGTAGTATAATAGACTTTAGATCCGTCGGATTCCCTGAGTGCAGCCCTCATTAACTTTCTACACAGCAGGGAGAGGACATGAAAATAGAGCAAAAGACAATGAAAGACTCATGAGAAGGTAGGGTAATTAGAGAAGGACAAGAGAGTTTTTGAGCCTGACTTTAAAAGAGGGAAGGAAATAGAACAAGTAGGAATGGAGTATACAGGCACTTAAAGAGAAATAAACAAATGGGAAATGAGTATTTCCTAAATCGACTTCCCTACTTGGGGAAGAGCATCTATGTAAGGGAATAATGAGAAAAGAATGGTAAAGTAGGAAACAGACGGTGATTCCGCAAAGGCCTTGAAGCAGAAATGTTTGACTTAAAAGTGTAAACTCAATGGAAAGGAAAATATGACTAAAAGAAGTGTTAAAAATGTTTCAGTGTATGACTGTAAAATGGATATTTGGGTAGAAAGTATAGAGAGAGACACTGAAAAAAAACCAATCTAAATTGACTTTCGTCCTTACCGCTCTAAAACAGTGTGCCAATACATTCCCCTCCTCTTTCAAAACGAAGACAAGCTTGTGCTCTGCGTTTCTGGATTTGAGATGCCATATACTTTTCTTTTCTTCCTACAGGGTATGCTTTCCTTTATTAATCAAAAAGAGCCACTCACAGAAGGCATCTTCAGCAAATCAGCCAATATAATATCATGCAGAGATCTAAAGGAGAAACTAAATTTTGGGGTAAAAGTGAACCTGTACAGCGAATCTCTTCTTGTGGTCGCATCCGTCTTAAAGGTAGGGAAGGTTCTAGCATTATCCCCACACGAGTAACTGAAGCTATGATTGGTGTCCTTCATCATGACTGCTCAAGAACCATAATGGGCATCATAGGTTAAGAACCTGAGAAACTGAAAAACGCTTGACAAATTCAAAATTTAAGGAAGCTACTTTAGGAGTTAAAAGCCCCATATGTTAGTAATACTTTCTGTTTTCACCACACACCGCCCTCCCCACCTTCACTCCTGAAGACTCCATGCAAAATACTAATACTGAAATGACTACGAGTCATGATAATAAATTTCAAAATACGCACTGACACATACACACTGTTTACCAAAGCAAATATCCTCGCCACCCTCCTAATGAAGGCAAAGATTCCAAAAGAAATAGAACAGGGGGAGAATTTAATCCATCCAACTTGGCACTTATTAGCAGCTCTGAACAACCCTATGTTAATGTAGTTGACTACAGTCTTAGAATCTCAGTCACATTTGGTCTTCCCTTGTCCCCCATTAATGTTCGAAGATGTGATAAATAGCAAAGTCCAGAAATGACTTAGGTAACCACTCCTACACTGGGGCCATGGTGATATCTAGTAGTAATATACATATAGGCATCAGGAGACAGGAGAAGAATGATGATACACTAGGTAGCAAGATGAGTACTGCCCTCTGTAAGGTGCACACATGGAATCGATTTTCTAGCAAGAGTAAGTAGGTTCTTTCCTGATTCCGTGTGATAAGCACCGACAAGGAGGAGGGGGAACACTTGTGGGTATAGTGCTTAGACATTTCTAAAGTTTTCTCTTCCTGAAGTTGACTGATCTTGGTGGAGAATCAGACTCTGCAACCTTGGCCTTGATAATATCATGTCAAACTAACTGGAGAATTGGCCTAAACTAGAAATGAATCTATCCTCAGGACCACAGTGAGTCTGCCATTAGACTCTCGCCTTTTAGACAGCTAAGAAAAGGAAGAATGAAGCAATTATGAGAGAAGCTTTCTTCCAGGGAGCACACATACCCCGAGTGAGAAGACCTACTTCTTTCCTAATATGTGTGCAAGAGCCCACCTGTTTGTGTTTTGACTGTTTCAGAACTTTTCTGGCTAGAATTAAGAGCTAGCACTGTGTCTAAAACAAGCAACATGGGTATGTGTGTTTCTGTCCAAGAAGCTAATAGGATTTAGGATGGTCTATAGCCAGACCCTGTCAGTTTGTGGTACTTTGCAAAAAAAGCACACACAAAAAATAAGTTACAGAAGATAGAAGGGAGCTTTATGTTCATTTCCACCACAGCCTAAGCTCTGCTTTTATGCCTCTAAATTTTAGCGGGAGAAAATCCAAGCACCTGCTCCTGCGTGTGCCAGTCAAAGGAGAGTCAGAGGCGAGCTCCGTGTGGGTCACAGTTTGGGTATCTGTGAAGGAATTGGGGGATGAACTGAATTTTTTAACTACATATTTTCTCTGTAATATTTCCAATACATATTTTCTATAATATATATACATTTTTATTATCTTCATAAGGATTTCCTGAGAAATATCCAAGGAACTATACTCTTATCCGATCACTATGACAAATGGCTCGGTGTTAGTCATCAAGGGAACGAAGAGAAGATAACTGCAGCCCAGAGGTAATGAAGCAAAAATTACTCTACTCTGGTCACATCTCCAAAATACAGCCAACATACTATTAGGAGAACATTGGCTTACGTTTTGCAGCTTTGCCCACTAAAATCATGACCGATGCCAAAGAGTTTCAATTCTTCACACCCATGGGGGTCAGCTTCAGAGTAGAGGCACGCTTTAGGGCTGTTATTGTTCTTCTCCTGATATTATTAATGTGGAATCATTGGCCGTTTTACAAGATGTGGATACGTGAAACTGGTCGACGAAATCCCCTGGTCCAAGACAGATGCAAGAGCATCGACTGCCAGGGTTATGACCTTAAGAGTCTGTCAAACATTTAACTAACCAGAGAAGTTTTTATCTGGCTCAGGAACTGAATTCAGTGCAACAATTTTGTATACATTCATGCCTGGAACTCTGCTACGGCGGGTTGTGTGCTAGATACACAAGGATCTATCCTGTTCCCTGTCTCTGTATTTCCAACCTCCTAAGTGGAATCACTTGCCTAATTTAAAAGTGTATTTTTCTGACCTTAGGCTTTTAGCCCAGCTGCCAAGAGCAAATGTTGTTCTCTTGCGATACCTTTTTGGAGTGTTATACAACATTGAGCAACATTCCTCATCCAATCAGATGACAGCTTATAATTTATCAGTGTGTATAGCCCCAAACCTTCTTTGCCCACCTAATTCTGGCAGCTTGGAATTGGAAGACAACTTGATAAAAAAGGTAATGAGAGCTCTCATTTTTGTCCCCCAGGGGTAGAATCCCTACTTTGAACCGGACATGTGCAGTAGTAACTCTGACGGATGGAACTTTGTGAAGTGCACATTTTCATTAGGCCCCTGTGGAGTGGCAGAGTTCTTTATCCTACTCTGCTGGGGTCTGGGAAGGGGTGTCGTTAAACGGGAAACTCGGAGCAGTCGAGTCACTTCTTCCCCCTCCAGGAGACTAAACACTCGACTGACTAAACTAGAGACAGAAGAGTCGTGTGATACGATAGAAAAGAACCTGGGCTTTGGAGCTTTACCAGTCAAGGTTCAACTCTCAGCCTAATCCCTGAGGGACTTGTAACCTTGGGTAAAGCCATGGTTTCCTCGCTACACAATGGCGACAACAGTCAGCTCCTCTGCTCATGACTGGCACATCCTAGGTGGCTTGGGCAATATGAGCTCCCATGGCTCCAAACACATTGGCTTTCCTCTGCAAATTGTGGCTCATCTAGAGAAGTACTCGGCTACTATTTCACCTCGGCTACGTCATACAGAAACTAGGAAAAGATTCCTGAACATCCTAACAAGATGACAGGTCTTCCCCAAGCTCCCACAGAGAGCCAGCATTACGCAAAGCAATGCATGAGAAGTGACTGAAGTTAGACAAACAGATATGTTTTCTCTCCAGCTGTGAGGGTTTTCCCTCACAACCCCACAAAAATCTCTGCTTCCCAACTTTGAGATACTTCTTCAGTTAAGAAATGGTTTTCTTAAGTTTTTGTTCATACTTTATAAAGTTTAATAGGATGTTCAACATCAGTTACAGCTCAATAAAACTGGAAACAAAATGTAAAAACAAAAACTAAGTAAACTTTACTAAGGTAGGCTACTTTGAAAATTATCCTAGTTTTATTTATTTTTTAATATGTATTTATTTGAGAGAGGGAAAGAGAGAGTGTGAGCGGGGCAGGGGCAGAAGAAGAGGGATAGGGAGAAGCCAAGCCAATTTCCCGCTGAGCACGGAGCCCAAAGTTGGCTCCGTGTAGGGCTGGATCTCACCACCATGAGATCGTGATCTGAGCCGAAATCAAGAGTCAGACGCTCAACTGAGGGGCCCCGAAATGTATCCTAGGCTTCAAGACGTCACCACTGTTCCCAAAATGTTAGCTATTAAACTAGGCCATGCATTATAACTTTAGCCCACTGAGGTGCAGTATTTTAAAATGTGTACCCAAAGTACACGGGAAAGTATCACTCTTTCTAAGTTATTTCTTAGAGAACTCTGGTCTCTAAGTTTTTTGTTTTTTTGGTTTTTTTTAAGCTTTTATTTATTTACTTGACAGAGAGAGACACAGTGATAGAGGGAACACAAGCCAGGGGAGTGGGAGAGGGAGAAGCAGGCTTCCTGCTGAGCAGGGAGCCCGATGTAGGGCTGATCCCAGCACCCTGGGATGAGGACCTGAGCTGAAGGCAGACGCTTAACCAACTGAGCCACCCAGGCGCCCCAGGTTTCTACGTATTTGTCTCAACTCTGAATTTTTCTGGGAAGTCTTTCACATTTTTTCTTAGATCCAAGGTCTATATACAAAATGTGATTTATAACTATGCCCTATGAAAAAGAGCACCCCATTTTTGTCTTTTTGTGTTACAGATATCTCTTGTCCAAATTCTCCTTGAAAATTGCCTCAGAATATTTGGAGAAGACATCACTTCCCTCTTGGGAGAGAACTCAATGAGTCGTGCTAACAGCGAGAAGGCTGCAGGTACCGGGAATCATTTAATTGGCTTTAGTGAGAAGCAGACAGCAAGGTTGCCAGGGGTCATGGGAGATGCTTAGACAGCGCTCTTCTGGAGCCCCAAGCATCGCCAGGGCAGGGATTTCCATCTGCTCCTTGTTCCGAAGGCTGGCTCACAGGTCAAGGGAGGTTGCACACTGTTGTGAGACCAAAGAAAGGATAAGATGAGGTCTCTGACTTCAAGAAGATTCTAATGTAGATCACAATGGCATTAGGACTCATCATGGTATGCTACAGTGTTTGGGAATTTATTGTCACAAATATCTAAATGGGTGCTATATATATATATATATATATATATATATATATATATACACACACATATATAACTACATATGTATGTAGTTAGAATTATAATATATAATTAGATACTTATACTATATAAATATATAAACATAATGTATATATTTATGTATATCAGATGTGCTCTGGTTGAAGCCAGAGCAAGGGGACTTTCTTCTCCTCCCTCCTCTTTTCACTCAGGGGCTCTTGAGGCACCACAGGATTCCAGTGCCCTTTACAACGGGTTGAAAAGAACTGGCATCACTGAGAAAAAAGGACTTAACTTGATGTCAAACAACCTTTCAAGAGTGTAAATTC
This sequence comes from Halichoerus grypus, assembly GCF_964656455.1. Classification (NCBI taxonomy): domain Eukaryota; kingdom Metazoa; phylum Chordata; class Mammalia; order Carnivora; family Phocidae; genus Halichoerus; species Halichoerus grypus. The sequence continues at coordinate 99,399,196 of NC_135714.1, read as the reverse complement.
CTGTGCCCCCATTTGCGAGCTATATTATCTTTGGCCAGTTATTCTAGCTCAGCATCAGTTTATTCATCTCTAAAATGTGGATAAAAATAAGGACTAAATCTTAGAATTCTTGTGTAGATTAAATAAGATGATGGATGTAATCCAAAAAAAGCCATTAATAGGACTAAGAGAAGTGCCCCTGAGACTAGAGCTAGTATGATTTGAGCCTAGCTAATCACAGCTAACTGGCAGCAGTCCACCTTAGAAGGTAGACTTTCGATTAAGAACCTGGAGACACGTATCATCAATCCCTACATGCTTTTGACATTTCTTGGTTTTATGATGCTTACCACATTGCTTTGAGGAAACCTTTAGGAAAATACAAGTCATCAGGAATTAAGATGAGTCTGGGGCACCTGGGTGGCTCAGTCGTTAAGCGTCTGCCTTCAGCTCAGGTCATGATCCCGGGGTCCTGGGATCGAGCCCCGCATCGGGCTCCCTGCTCCGAGGGAAGCCTGCTTCTCCCTCTCCCCCTCCCCCTGCTTGTGTTCCCTCTCTCGCTGTCTCTCTCTCTCTGTCAAAAAATAAATAAAATCTTTAAAAAAAAAAAAAGAAGGAAAAAGAAGGTTCAGCGTATTAAACAACAACTACTACTACTAGTACTCTCACTTCTTCCTTAGACTCCGGCCAGAAGACAGTGAAAAGCCGTTCTTTCGGAGACAGGGCCTTTTGTCGGGGTTGCAGCACTTGCCAGGACAACCAGGGCACAGCCCCACCTTCTGCAAAGCCGGGACAGCTCTTTGGAGTTTCCCTCACGGATGTGTGTGATAAAGACAACCTGGCCTTCCCAATTCTGGTAGGTCATCTCATTTTGGTCTTCTATAGCCCACCTGAGGAGGGGAATCTTTAGAGGCCAAGCGTCCTCAACCAAATCTATCCCCAAATAGAGAAGTCATTGGACAGCCACTGGCTTTGGCTGAGAAGCTCTGTTACTGTTATTTCAAAGAAGAGAATCTGATTTAAGTCCTGCAGAGTCATGAGGCAAATGCAACAGGAAAAGACATTGTTGTCCATTCCACTTGTCTCTTGTTTCCACAAAGACCCACGGAGTCCTGTTCAGATCAGTCAAACTGGACTCTGTGTATGTGAGTCTCTGAGAGTCCAGCTCATCTTCACAGTCTCCCTTCATTGCCTTCCTGAACTCACATTAGTCTCAAGTCTCCTTCAGCGGAGTCTACTCAGTCTAACAACTGCAAACATCTAACACGAGCCTAGATTCATCCTCTGGCAAATAAGAATCTGTTAATCCTAACAGAATATGTCACATGAAAGCCCCAGAATTTGGCCTGTGTTATCTCAAACTGCTATAGTGAATTGTCAGTGTTGACATTCACTGAGTATTCGGTGTCTCTGCAAGCACTGTACGGGATGGAGGGAACGTTCTGCTAGACATGAAGAAATGTATCATATTAGCTAGCATGTTACCTGCTAGCTACTGCCCCAGTTCCTTGCATCACAGCAAATTTAGGGGCTAGCTAGGATTATCATCCTCCGCACTTCCCAAACGAATCAGAAAAGCCTCAGTACAGTATGTATGTGCCCCAGCTCACACAATAGATACGTAGCATAATAGACTTCAGATCCGTTGGATTCCCTGAGTGCAGCCCTCATTAACTTTCTACACAGCAGGGAGAGGACATGAACATAGAGCAAAAGACAATGAAAGACTCATGAGAAGGGAGGGTAATCAGAGAAGGACAAGAGAGTTTTTGAGCCTGACTTTAAAAGAGGGAAGGAAATAGAACAAGTAGGAATGGAGTATACAGGCACTTAAAGAGAAATAAACAAATGGGAAATGAGTATTTCCTAAATCGACTACCATACTTGGGGAAGAGCATCCATGTAAGGGAATAATGAGAAAAGAATGGTAAAGTAGGAAACAGACGGTGATTCCGCAAAGGCCTTGAAACAGAAATGTTTGACTTAAAAATGTAAACTCAATGGAAAGGAAAATATGACTAAAAGAAGTGTTAAAAATGTTTCAGTGTATGACTGTAAAATGGATATTTGGGTAGGAAGTATAGAGAGAGACACTGAAAAAAAAACCAATCTAAATAGACTTTCGTCCTTACCGCTCTAAAACAGTGTACCATTACATTCCCCTTCTCTTTCAAAACGAAGCCAAGCTTGTGCTCTGCGTTTGTGGATATGAGATGCCATATACTTTTCTTTTCTTCCTACAGGGTATGCTTTCCTTTATTAATCAAAAAGAGCCACTCACAGAAGGCATCTTCAGCAAATCAGCCAATATAATATCATGCAGAGATCTAAAGGATAAACTAAATTCTGGGGTCAAAGTGAACCTGTACAGAGAATCTGTTCTTGTGGTCGCATCCGTCTTAAAGGTAGGGAAGGTTCTAGCATTATGCACACATGAGTAACTGAAGCTATGATTGGTGTCCTTCATCATGACTGCTCAAGAACCATAATGGACATAATAGATTAAGAACCTGAGAAACTGAAAAACGCTTGACAAATTCAAAATTTAAGGAAGCTACTTTAGGAGTTAAAAGCCCTATATGTTAGAAATACATTCTGTTTTCATCACACACCATCCTCTCCAACTTCACTCCGGAAGACTCCATGCAAAATACTAATACTGAAATGATTACGAGTCATGAAAAAAATTTCAAAATATGCACTGACACATACACACTGTTTACCAAAGCAAATATCCTCACCACCCTCGTAATGAAGGCAAAGATTCCAAAAGAAGTAGAACAGAGGAAGAATTTAATCCATCCACTTTGGCACTTATTAACAGGTCTGAACAACCCTATGCTAATATAGTAATGACTGCAGTCTTAGAATCTGTCACGTTTGGTCTTTCCTTGTCCCCCATTAATGTTCGAAGATGTGATAAATAGCAAAGTCCAGAAATGACTTAGGCAACCACTCTTATACTGGGGCCATAGTGATATCCAGTAGTAATATACATATAGGCCTCAGGAGACAGGAGAAGAATGATGATACACTAGGTAGCAAGATGGGTGTTGCCCTCTGTAAGGTGCACACATGGAATCGATTTTCTAGCAAGAGTGAGTAGGTTCTTTCCTGATTCCGTGTGATAAGCACCGACAAGGAAGAGGGTGAGCACTTGTGGGTATAGTGCTTAGACATTTCTAAAGTTTTCTCTTCCTGAAGTTGACTGATCTTGGTGGAGAATCAGTCTCTGCAACCTTGGCCTTGATAATAACATGTCAAACTAACTGGAGAATTGGCCTAAACTAGAAATGAATCTATCCTCAGGACCACAGTGAGTCTGCCAGTAGACTCTCGCCTTTTAGACAGCTAAGAAAAGGAAGAATGAAGCAATTATGAGAGAAGCTTTCTTCCAGGGAGCACACATACCCCGAGTGAGAAGACCTAGTTCTTTCCTAATACGTGTGCAAGAGCCCACCTGTTTGTGTTTTGATTGTTTCAGAACTTTTCTTGCTAGAATTAAGAGCTAGCACTGTGTTTAAAACAAGCAACATGGGTATGTGTGTTTCTGTCCAAGAAGCTAATAGGATTTAGGATGGTCTATGGCCAGACCCTGTCAGTTTGTGGTACTTTGCAAAAAAAGCACACACAAAAAATAAGTTCCAGATGATAGAAGGGAGCTTTATGTTCATTTCCACCACAGCCTAAGCTCTGCTTTTCTGCCTCTAAGTTTTAGCGGGAGAAAATCCAAGCACCTGCTCCTGCGTGTGCCAGTCAACGGAGAGTCAGAGGCGAGCTCCGTGTGGGTCACAGTTTGGCTATCTGTGAAGGAAGTGGGGGCTGAACTGAATTTTTTAACTACATATTTTCTCTGTAATATTTCCAATACATATTTTCTATAATATATATACATATTTTTTATCTCCATAAGGATTTTCTTAGAAATATCCCAGGAAGTGTATTGTTAACCGATCTCTATGACAAATGGCTCAGTGTTATTGATCAAGGGAACGAAGAGGAGAAGATAACTGCAGCCCAGAGGTAATGATGCAATAATTACTCTACTCTGGTCACATCTCAGAAATACAGCCAACATACTATTAGGAGAACATTGGCTTACGTTTTGCAGCTTTGCCCACTAAAATCATGACCGATGCCAAAGAGTTTCAATTCTTCACACCCATGGGGGTCAGCTTCAGAATAGAGGCACGCTTTAGGGCTCTTATTGTTCTTCTCCTGATGTTATTAATGTGGAATCCTTGGCCGTTTTACACCTTCTGGATCCATGAAACTGGTAGACGACATCCCCTGGTCCAGGCCAGATGCAAGAGCATCGACTGCCAGGGTTATGACCTTAAGAGTCTGTCATACATTTAACTAACCAGAGAAGTGTTTATCTGGCTCAGGAACTGAATTCAGTGCAACAATTTTGTATACATTCATGCCTGGAACTCTGCTACAGCGGGTTGTGTGCTAGATACACAAGGATGTATCCTGTTCCCTGTCTCTGTATTTCCAACCTCCTAAGTGGAATCCCTTGCCTAATTTAAAAGTGTATTTTTCTGACCTTAGGCTTTTAGCCCAGCTGCCAAGAGCAAATGTGGTTCTCTTGCGATACCTTTTTGGAGTGTTATACAACATTGAGCAACATTCCTCATCCAATCAGATGACAGCTTATAATTTATCAGCGTGTATAACCCCAAGCCTTCTTTGCCCACCTAATTCCGGCAGCTTGGAATTGGAAGACAACTTGATAAAAAAGGTAATGAGAGCTCTCATTTTTGTCCCCCAGGGGTAGAATCCCTACTTTGAACCGGACATGTGCAGTAGTAACTCTGACGGATGGAACTTTGTGAAGTGCACATTTTCATTAGGCCCCTGTGGAGTGGCAGAGTTCTTTATCCTACTCTGGTGGGGTCTGGGAAGGGGTGTCGTTAAACGGGAAACTCGGAGCAGTCGAGTCACTTCTTCCCCCTCCAGGAGACTAAACACTAGACTGACTAAACGAGAGACAGAAGAGTCGTGTGATACGATAGAAAAGAACCTGGGCTTTGGAGCTTTACCAGTCAGGGTTCAACTCTCAGCCTAATCCCTGAGGGACTTGTAACCTTGGGTAAAGCCATGGTTTCCTCGCTACACAATGGCGACAACAGTCAGCTCCTCTGCTCATGACTGGCGCATCCTAGGTGGCTTGGGCAATATGAGCTCCCATGGCTCCAAACACATTGGCTTTCCTCTGCAAATTGTGGCTCATCTAGAAAAGTGCTCGGCTACTATTTCACCTCTGCTACGTCATACGGAAACTAGCAAAAGATTCCAGAACATCCTAACAAGATGACAGGTCTTCCCCAAGCGCACACAGAGAGCCAGCATGAGGCAAAGCAATGCATGAGAAGGGACTGAAGTTAGACAGACAGATACGTTTTCTCTCCAGCTGTGTGGGTTTTCCCTCACAACCCCACAAAAATCTCTGCTTCCCAACTTTGAGATACTTCTTCAGTTAAGAAATGGTTTTCTTAAGTTTTTGTTCATACTTTATAAAGTTTAATAAGATGTTATACATCAGTTACAGCTCAATAAAACTGGAAACAAAATGTAAAAACAAAAACTAAGTAAACTTTATTAAGGTAGGCTACTTTGAAAATGATCCTAGTTTTATTTATCTTTTGATATGTATTTATTTGAGAGAGGGAAAGAGAGAGCGTGAGCGGGGCAGGGGCAGAAGAAGAGGGAGAGGGAGAGGGAGAGGGAGAAGCCCAAGCCGATTCCCCGCTGAGCACGGAGCCCAAAGTTGGCTCCAAGCGGGGCTGGATCTCACCACCATGAGATCGTGATCTGAGCCGAAATCAAGAGTCAGACGCTCAACTGAGGGGCCCCGAAATGTATCCTAGGCTTCAAGACGTCACCACTGATCCCAAAATGTTAGCTATTAAACTAGGCCACGCATTATAACTTTAGCCCACTGATGAGCAGTATTTTAAAATGTGTACCCAAAGTACACAGGAAAGTATCACTCTTTCGAAGTTATTTCTTAGAGAACTCTGGTCTCTATGTTTTTTGTTTTTTGTTTTTTTTTTTTTTTTAAAGATTTTTTATTTATTTATTTGAGACAGAGAGAATGAGAGAGAGAGAGCACATGAGAGGGGGGAGGGTCAGAGGGAGAAGCAGGCTCCCTGCTGAGCAGGGAGCCCGATGCGGGACTCGATCCAGGGACTCCAGGATCATGACCTGAGGCGAAGGCAGTCGCTTAACCAACTGAGCCACCCAGGCGCCCTGTTTTTTGTTTTTTTTTAAGCTTTTATTTATTTACTTGACAGAGAGAGACACAGCGAGAGAGGGAACACAAGCCGGGGAAGTGGGAGAGGGAGAAGCAGGCTTCCCGCTGAGCAGGGAGCCCGATGTAGGGCTGATCCCAGCACCCTGGGATCATGACCTGAGCCGAAGGCAGACGCTTAACTGACTGAGCCACCCAGGCGCTCCTGGTCTCTCTGTATTTTTCTCAACTCTGAATTTTTCTGGGAAGTCTTTCACATTTTTTCTTAGATCCAAGGTCTATATACAAAATGTGATTTATCACTATGCCCTATGAAAGACAGCACCCCATTTTTGTCTTTTTGTGTTACAGATTTCTCTTGTCGCATTTCTCATTGAAAACTGCCTCAGAATATTTGGAGAAGACATCACTTCCCTCTTGGGAGAGAACTCAATGAGTCGTGCTAACAGCGAGAAGGCTGCAGGTACCGGGAATCATTTAATTGGCTTTAGTGAGAAGCAGACAGCAAGGTTGCCAGGGGTCATGGGAGATGCTTAGACAGCGCTCTTCTGGAGCCCAGAGCATCGCCAGGGCAATGATTTCCATCTGCTCCTTGTTCCGAAGGCTGGCTCACAGGTCAAGGGAGGTTCCACACTGTTGTGAGACCAAAGAAAGGATAAGATGAGGTCTCTGACTTCAAGAAGTTTCTAGTGCAGATCATAACGGCATTAGGACTCATCATGGTATGCTACAGTGTCTGGGAATATTTTCTAACAAAATTCTAAACGGGTGCTATATATATATATATATATATATATATATATATATATATATATAACATCATACATATGTATGTAGTTATATATATGATATATCATTAGATACTTATACTATATAAATATATAAACATAATGTATATATTTATGTATATTAGATGTGCTCTGGTTGAAGCCAGAGCAAGGGGCCTTTCTTCTCCTCCCTCCTCTTTTCGCTCAGGGGCTCTTGAGGCACCACAGGATTCCAGTGCCCTTTGGAACAGGTTGAAAAGAACTGGCATCATTGAGAGAAAAGGACTTGACTTGATGTCAAACAACCTCTCCAGAGTGTAAAGTCCTGTGCCCCCATTTACCAGCTATATTATCTTTGGCCAGTTATTCTAGCTCAGCATCAGTTTATTCATCTCTAAAATGTGGATAAAAATAAGGTCTAAATCTTAGAATTGTTGTGTAGATTAAATAAGATGATGGATGTAATCCAAAAAAAGCCATTAATAGGACTAGGAGAAGTGCCCCTGAGACTAGAGCTAGTATGATTTGAGCCTAGCTAATCACAGCTAACTGGCAGCAGTCCACCTTAGAAGGTAGACTTTCGATTCAGAACCTGGAGACACGTATCATCAATCCCTACATGTTTTTGACATTTCTTGGTTTTATGATGCTTACCACATTGCTTTGAGGAAACCTTTAGGAAAATACAAGTCATCAGGAATTAAGATGAGTCTGGGGCACGTGGGTGGCTCAGTCGTTAAGCGTCTGCCTTCAGCTCAGGTCATGATCCCGGGGTCCTGGGATCGAGCCCCGCATCGGGCTCCCTGCTCCGAGGGAAGCCTGCTTCTCCCTCTCCCCCTCCCCCTGCTTGTGTTCCCTCTCTCGCTGTCTCTCTCTCTCTGTCAAAAAATAAATAAAATCTTTAAAAAAAAAAAAGAAGGAAAAAGAAGGTTCAGCGTATTAAACAACAACTACTACTACTAGTACTCTCACTTCTTCCTTAGACTCCGGCCGGAAGACAGTGAAAAGCCGTTCTTTCGGAGACAGGGCCTTTGGTCGGGCTTGCAGCACTTGCCAGGACAACCAGGGCACAGCCCCACCTTCCGCAAAGCCAGGACAGCTCTTTGGAGTTTCCCTCACGGATGTGTGTGATAAAGACAACCTGGCCTTCCCAATTCTGGTAGGTCATCTCATTTTGGTCTTCTGTAGCCCTCCTGAGGAGGGGAAACTCTGAGAGGCCAAGCGTCCTCAACCAAATCTATCCCCAAATGGAGAAGTCATTAGACAGCCCCTGGCTTTGGCTGAGAAGCTCTGTTACTGTTATTGCAAAGAACAGAATCTGATTTAGGTCCAGCAGAGTCATGAGGCAAATACAACAGGAAAAGACATTGTTGTCCATTCCACTTGTGTCTTGTTTCCACAAAGACCCACGGAGGCCTGTTCAGATCAGTCAAACTGGACGCTGTGTATGTGAGTCTCTGAGAGTCCAGCTCAGCTTCACACTCTCCCTTCATTGCCTTCCTGAACTCACATTAGTCTCAAGTCTCCTTCAGCGGAGTCTACTCAGTCTAACAACTGCAAACATCTGACACGAGCATAGACTCATCCTCTGGCAAATAGGAATCTGTTAATCCTAACAGAGTATGTCACATGAAAGCCCCAGAGTTTGGCCTGTGTTATCTCAAACTGCTATAGTGAATTGTCAGTGTTGACATTCACTGAGTATTCGGTGTCTCTGCAAGCACGGTACGGGATGGAGGGAACGTTCTGCTAGACATGAAGAAATGTATCATATTAGCTAGCATGTTACCTGCTAGCTACTCCCCCAGTTCCTTGCATCACAGCAAATTTAGGGGCTAGCTAGGATTATCATCCTCCGCACTTCCCAAACGAATCAGAAAAGCCTCAGTACAGTATGTATGTGCCCCAGCTCACACAATAGATACGTAGCATAATAGACTTCAGATCCGTTGGATTCCCTGAGTGCAGCCCTCATTAACTTTCTACACAGCAGGGAGAGGACATGAACATAGAGCAAAAGACAATGAAAGACTCATGAGAAGGGAGGGTAATCAGAGAAGGACAAGAGAGTTTTTGAGCCTGACTTTAAAAGAGGGAAGGAAATAGAACAAGTAGGAATGGAGTATACAGGCACTTAAAGAGAAATAAACAAATGGGAAATGAGTATTTCCTAAATCGACTTCCCTACTTGGGGAAGAGCATCTATGTAAGGGAATAATGAGAAAAGAATGGTAAAGTAGGAAACAGACGGTGATTCCGCAAAGGCCTTGAAGCAGAGAAGTTTGACTTAAAAGTGTAAACTCAATGGAAAGGAAAATCTGATTAAAAGAAGTGTTTAAAATGTTTCAGTGTATGACTGTAAAATGGATATTTGGGTAGAAAGTATAGAGAGAGACACTGAAAAAAAAACCAATCTAAATTGACTTTCGTCCTTCCTGCTCTAAAACAGTGTGCCATGACATTCCCCTCCTCTTTCAAAACGGAGGCAAGCTTGTGCTCTGCGTTTGTGGATATGAGATGCCATATACTTTTCTTTTCTTCCTACAGGGTATGCTTTCCTTTCTTAATCGAAGAGGGCCACTCACAGAAGGCATCTTCAGCAAATCAGCCAATATAAAATCCTGCAGAATCCTCAAGGACAAACTCAATTCTGGGGTCAAAGTGAACCCGTACAACGAATCTGTTCATGTGGTCGCATCCGTCTTAAAGGTAGGGAAGGTTCTAGCATTATGCACACATGAGTAACTGAAGCTATGATTGGTGTCCTTCATCATGACTGCTCAAGGACCATAATGGGCATAATAGATTAAGAACCTGACAAACTGAAAAACGCTTGACAAATTCAAAATTTAAGGAAGCTACTTTAGGAGTTAAAAGCCCCATATGTTAGTAATACTTTCTGTTTTCACCACACACCGCCCTCCCCACCTTCACTCCTGAAGACTCCATGCAAAATACTAATACTGAAATGACTACGAGTCATGATAATAAATTTCAAAATACGCACTGACACATACACACTGTTTACCAAAGCAAACATCCTCACCACCCTCCTAATGAAGGCAAAGTTTCCACAAGAAATAGAACAGGGAAAGAATTTAATCCATCCACCTTGGCACTTATTAACAGGTCTGAACAACCCTATGTTAATGTAGTAATGAGTACAGTCTTAGAATCTCAGTCACATTTGGTCTTCCCTTGTCCCCCATGAATGTTCGAAGATGTGATAAATAGCAAAGTCCAGAAATGACTTAGGTAACCACTCCTACACTGGGGCCATAGTGATATCCAGTAGTAATATACATATAGGCATCAGGAGACAGGAGAAGAATGATGATACACTAGGTAGCAAGATGGGTGTTGCCCTCTGTAAGGTGCACACATGGAATCGATTTTCTAGCAAGAGTGAGTAGGTTCTTTCCTGATTCCGTGTGATAAGCACCGACAAGGAAGAGGGTGAGCACTTGTGGGTATAGTGCTTAGACATTTCTAAAGTTTTCTCTTCCTGAAGTTGACTGATCTTGGTGGAGAATCAGTCTCTGCTATCTTGGCCTTGATAATATCATGTCAAACTAACTGGAGAATTGGCCTAAACTAGAAATGAATCTATCCTCAGGACCACAGTGAGTCTGCCAGTAGACTCTAGCCTTTTAGACAGCTAAGAAAAGGAAGAATGAAGCAATTATGAGAGAAGCTTTCTTCCAGGGAGCACACATACCCCGAGTGAGAAGACCTAGTTCTTTCCTAATACGTGTGCAAGAACCCACCTGTTTGTGTTTTGATTGTTTCAGAACTTTTCTTGCTAGAATTAAGAGCTAGCACTGTGTTTAAAACAAGCAACATGGGTATGTGTGTTTCTGTCCAAGAAGCTAATAGGATTTAGGATGGTCTATGGCCAGACCCTGTCAGTTTGTGGTACTTTGCAAAAAAAGCACACACAAAAAATAAGTTCCAGATGACAGAAGGGAGCTTTATGTTCATTTCCACCACAGCCTAAGCTCTGCTTTTCTGCCTCTAAGTTTTAGCGGGAGAAAATCCAAGCACCTGCTCCTGCGTGTGCCAGTCAACGGAGAGTCAGAGGCGAGCTCCGTGTGGGTCACAGTTTGGCTATCTGTGAAGGAAGTGGGGGCTGAACTGAATTTTTTAACTACATATTTTCTCTGTAATATTTCCAATACATATTTTCTATAATATATATACATATTTTTTTATCTCCATAAGGATTTTCTTAGAAATATCCCAGGAAGTGTATTGTTAACCGATCTCTATGACAAATGGCTCAGTGTTATTGATCAAGGGAACGAAGAGGAGAAGATAACTGCAGCCCAGAGGTAATGATGCAATAATTACTCTACTCTGGTCACATCTCAGAAATACAGCCAACATACTGTTAGGAGAACATTGGCTTACGTTTTGCAGCTTTGCCCACTAAAATCATGACCGATGCCAAAGAGTTTCAATTCTTCACACCCATGGGGGTCAGCTTCAGAATAGAGGCACGCTTTAGGGCTCTTATTGTTCTTCTCCTGATGTTATTAATGTGGAATCCTTGGCCGTTTTACACCTTCTGGATCCATGAAACTGGTCGACGAAATCCCCTGGTCCAAGACAGATGCAAGAGCATCGACTGCCAGGGTTATGACCTTAAGAGTCTGTGAAACATTTAACTAACCAGAGAAGTGTTTATCTGGCTCAGGAACTGAATTCAGTGCAACAATTTTGTATACATTCATGCCTGGAACTCTGCTACGGCGGGTTGTGTGCTAGATACACAAGGATGTATCCTGTTCCCTGTCTCTGTATTTCCAACCTCCTAAGTGGAATCACTTGCCTAATTTAAAAGTGTATTTTTCTGACCTTAGGCTTTTAGCCCAGCTGCCAAGAGCAAATGTGGTTCTCTTGCGATACCTTTTTGGAGTGTTATACAACATTGAGCAACATTCCTCATCCAATCAGATGACAGCTTATAATTTATCAGCGTGTATAACCCCAAGCCTTCTTTGCCCACCTAATTCCGGCAGCTTGGAATTGGAAGACAACTTGATAAAAAAGGTAATGAGAGCTCTCATTTTTGTCCCCCAGGGGTAGAATCCCTACTTTGAACCGGACATGTGCAGTAGTAACTCTGACGGATGGAACTTTGTGAAGTGCACATTTTCATTAGGCCCCTGTGGAGTGGCAGAGTTCTTTATCCTACTCTGGTGGGGTCTGGGAAGGGGTGTCGTTAAACGGAAACTCGGAGCAGTCGAGTCACTTCTTCCCCCTCCAGGAGACTAAACACTAGACTGACTAAACGAGAGACAGAAGAGTCGTGTGATACGATAGAAAAGAACCTGGGCTTTGGAGCTTTACCAGTCAGGGTTCAACTCTCAGCCTAATCCCTGAGGGACTTGTAACCTTGGGTAAAGCCATGGTTTCCTCGCTACACAATGGCGACAACAGTCAGCTCCTCTGCTCATGACTGGCGCATCCTAGGTGGCTTGGGCAATATGAGCTCCCATGGCTCCAAACACATTGGCTTTCCTCTGCAAATTGTGGCTCATCTAGAAAAGTGCTCGGCTACTATTTCACCTCTGCTACGTCATACGGAAACTAGCAAAAGATTCCAGAACATCCTAACAAGATGACAGGTCTTCCCCAAGCGCACACAGAGAGCCAGCATGAGGCAAAGCAATGCATGAGAAGGGACTGAAGTTAGACAGACAGATACGTTTTCTCTCCAGCTGTGTGGGTTTTCCCTCACAACCCCACAAAAATCTCTGCTTCCCAACTTTGAGATACTTCTTCAGTTAAGAAATGGTTTTCTTAAGTTTTTGTTCATACTTTATAAAGTTTAATAAGATGTTATACATCAGTTACAGCTCAATAAAACTGGAAACAAAATGTAAAAACAAAAACTAAGTAAACTTTACTAAGGTAGGCTACTTTGAAAATGATCCTAGTTTTATTTATCTTTTGATATGTATTTATTTGAGAGAGGGAAAGAGAGAGCGTGAGCGGGGCAGGGGCAGAAGAAGAGGGAGAGGGAGAGGGAGAGGGAGAAGCCCAAGCCGATTCCCCGCTGAGCACGGAGCCCAAAGTTGGCTCCAAGTGGGGCTGGATCTCACCACCATGAGATCGTGATCTGAGCCGAAATCAAGAGTCAGACGCTCAACTGAGGGGCCCCGAAATGTATCCTAGGCTTCAAGACGTCACCACTGATCCCAAAATGTTAGCTATTAAACTAGGCCACGCATTATAACTTTAGCCCACTGATGAGCAGTATTTTAAAATGTGTACCCAAAGTACACAGGAAAGTATCACTCTTTCGAAGTTATTTCTTAGAGAACTCTGGTCTCTATGTTTTTTGTTTTTTGTTTTTTTTTAAGCTTTTATTTATTTACTTGACAGAGAGAGACACAGCGAGAGAGGGAACACAAGCCGGGGAAGTGGGAGAGGGAGAAGCAGGCTTCCCGCTGAGCAGGGAGCCCGATGTAGGGCTGATCCCAGCACCCTGGGATCATGACCTGAGCCGAAGGCAGACGCTTAACTGACTGAGCCACCCAGGCGCTCCTGGTCTCTCTGTATTTTTCTCAACTCTGAATTTTTCTGGGAAGTCTTTCACATTTTTTCTTAGATCCAAGGTCTATATACAAAATGTGATTTATCACTATGCCCTATGAAAGACAGCACCCCATTTTTGTCTTTTTGTGTTACAGATTTCTCTTGTCGCATTTCTCATTGAAAATTGCCTCAGAATATTTGGAGAAGACATCACTTCCCTCTTGGGAGAGAACTCAATGAGTCGTGCTAACAGCGAGAAGGCTGCAGGTACCGGGAATCATTTAATTGGCTTTAGTGAGAAGCAGACAGCAAGGTTGCCAGGGGTCATGGGAGATGCTTAGACAGCGCTCTTCTGGAGCCCAGAGCATCGCCAGGGCAATGATTTCCATCTGCTCCTTGTTCCGAAGGCTGGCTCACAGGTCAAGGGAGGTTCCACACTGTTGTGAGACCAAAGAAAGGATAAGATGAGGTCTCTGACTTCAAGAAGTTTCTAGTGCAGATCATAACGGCATTAGGACTCATCATGGTATGCTACAGTGTCTGGGAATATTTTCTAACAAAATTCTAAACGGGTGCTATATATATATATATATAACATCATACATATGTATGTAGTTATATATATGATATATCATTAGATACTTATACTATATAAATATATAAACATAATGTATATATTTATGTATATTAGATGTGCTCTGGTTGAAGCCAGAGCAAGGGGCCTTTCTTCTCCTCCCTCCTCTTTTCGCTCAGGGGCTCTTGAGGCACCACAGGATTCCAGTGCCCTTTGGAACAGGTTGAAAAGAACTGGCATCATTGAGAGAAAAGGACTTGACTTGATGTCAAACAACCTCTCCAGAGTGTAAAGTCCTGTGCCCCCATTTACCAGCTATATTATCTTTGGCCAGTTATTCTAGCTCAGCATCAGTTTATTCATCTCTAAAATGTGGATAAAAATAAGGTCTAAATCTTAGAATTGTTGTGTAGATTAAATTAGATGATGGATGTAATCCAAAAAAAGCCATTAATAGGACTAGGAGAAGTGCCCCTGAGACTAGAGCTAGTATGATTTGAGCCTAGCTAATCACAGCTAACTGGCAGCAGTCCACCTTAGAAGGTAGACTTTCGATTCAGAACCTGGAGACACGTATCATCAATCCCTACATGTTTTTGACATTTCTTGGTTTTATGATGCTTACCACATTGCTTTGAGGAAACCTTTAGGAAAATACAAGTCATCAGGAATTAAGATGAGTCTGGGGCACGTGGGTGGCTCAGTCGTTAAGCGTCTGCCTTCAGCTCAGGTCATGATCCCGGGGTCCTGGGATCGAGCCCCGCA